>NC_090734.1:92986754-92991754 GCF_036898095.1 Palaemon carinicauda
TATATTAATAGCCACACGCACACACACACACACACACACATATATATATATATATATATATATATATATATATATATATATATATATATATATATATATATATGTATATATATATATATATATATATATATATATATATATGTATATACACACACATATATATATATATATATATATATATATATATATATATATATATATATATATATATATATACATATACATATATATATATATATATATATATATATATATATATATATATATATATATATATATATCTATATCTATATATATATATGCATATATATATATACATATATATTTAAATTTATATATGCATATATACAATGATTATAAATACATATACATATATATGCGTTTGTAGTTTTGTTTATTTTCATATATATATATATATATATATATATATATATATATATATATATATATATATATATAATAAACAAAAAGATATAATGCCCCATTCCCCAGCGTCAGTGAAACAGCTGCTCAAGGTGGCAAGCAATTGTGTCCCACTGCTGGACTAGATAAGACCACCATTAAAAAATGATCCATGCAACGTACAATAACTCTATTAGGGAAGATCTTGCTTTGTTACCAGAAGAGCTGAAATAAAGAAATAGGGGCATAATAAGATTAGGCAAAATTTTTAGAACTGGGGAATCTTATAAAGAGTTACAAGAGGACCATATATTTTGCTTCTGAGGACGTGAAAGAAACACACACACTCAGAAAAAAATTGAGTTGGCTTTCTTAATAAAAATTTTGCAGGTGACAGAGAAGAAATTTTTAGTACTAGTGATAGCATGACGGGCTTAATTGTCAAACTAAATATAAAGTTTAAAGTGAAGATCATTCATTTGTATGTACCAACATCTCATACTGATGTAGAAATAGAAACTATTTTTTATGAAGATATAGATATAATTATGGAAGAACATAATATTCAATTTACATATGTTTTTGGCGATATAAACGCTAAAGTAGGTCAAAAGAAGAGAGGAGGATCAGACATAGCTAAATTTTTTGTCGGCACAAAAAAAATGGCAGAGGAGTCAAAGATTGTAGAATTTGCTGAAAGAAACAATCTTAAATACGTGAATACCTTTTTTTATGAAAAGAAAATATAGAAAATGGATATGGAGAAACCCATATGGAGAACAGAAATGAAAACGAATTAGATTTTAGTTTCTGTGAAAAAGATATTTTATTCAAAGATGTAACATTGTTAAACATCTTTGAGTCGAACGACTATAGAATTGTGAGAAGTAAACTTTGTCAAGATCTAAGGAAAGAAAGAGAATAATTAATTCAAAGGAAGCAATTAAACACTGCTTTAATGAGAGGAAAATCTAAAGAGTTTAGTTAACAATACAAATTCAGGTATTCCCAGCTATATAAGGAAATGGAAGCAAACAAAGAAGAAATAAACTCTGCATTGGAATCAGCACAAAAGATCGGTGTAACAGCTTCTAAACAAGATCAAGGAAAACAATCTGAAAAGACCTAAAGCCTAATAGAGAAAGGATGGTAAATGAGGGTAAAATCCAAAAGAAATGAAATAGAAATAGCAAAACTAAACGAAACAATAAAAAATCCAAGAAACTAGTAAATACAATCAGTCCACCTTTTAAGAAACACTAAAAAAAGTAAGAAGCATAAAATTGATGAAAAGAAGACTTGGAACAGGATACCAATAGATGTTTGGTTTAAGGAATGAAAATGGAAGTTTTATGACCAGAGATGGAAAAAAAATAGCGAAGGATTTCTCTACAATGTTTTGAATTAACGATGTTAAAAATAACTTTGGCAATAGCAATAATGACGACACTTCGTTCATGTCTTTTGTCCAATGTCTTTTCGTCCGATGGACTTTTGGTCCAACGACACTTGGTCCATTTTCTAAAGAAAACAAGTGTTTTAAGGTATTGTTATTACCGTTTACTTCACTTCCGTTCTAAAAGTTCATATCTTATAGGCTTTAATGATATGGTAATATGCTCATTTTCTAATTACTTCATTAGTCATGCTTAGCATTATCTTTTTCCTTATCTCCCATTAGTATGGTACTATATATTTTGTGCGCTGAAAGTTTAGCACATCAGTTTCTGAATTTGCCCATCCCGATGGCAAAGTTCATACAATCAACGGAGAAGAAAAAAACCTTGTAGATAAAACTAATTACATCTACGATTTTCATGCAACTAATACAACACAAGGAAAAGAATACTGTAGGTGTGAGAAAAGGCAGCTGCGTTCAGTGCACATTCACATGGTTACGAAACACAAAGTACCAAAAACTATTCATTTTTCTGGTGGACACCTTCATCCCGCAACTTTAGATGCATTGAATGATAGATAAACCGTTGCCGAAATTAAGGAAGAAGCGATTAAAAAAGAAGGAGCAAGTTCGCGTAGCATATTATCGAGAAAGTTTACGGAGATAGCTGAAAATACTTGCTCTCTGCTCCATCATGTGCAAGTACTTTCAAAGACTATTCCAAGGTGCCGACAAAAACATTCCGGATTTCCTGTTCATCCAATAGCTAGATTTGGTTTTGAAATCACTGACGAATAAGGTAAACTTGATAATAGCGAACAGTTTCTAAGATATGATTCAGACATCGAGGATCATCAAATAATTCTGATATTTTGATCAGAAAGAGATCTCGAAGACAAAGTATCATATTGTCATTGGGCATGTGCTAAAACGTAGAAAAAATTTGCCAGAACACTTGTATCAGCTATTTTGCATTCATGTACAAGTTAATGGTAGCAGTTTCCCACGTGTCTCTTCATTAGTGCCTAATAAAACCACGCAGTTTTCGGGCAATTGAAAGTTTTGCAACGTAATGTAGATCCTGTTGATCTCCTGGCAGATTTCGAGGTTGCAATTCACAAGTCACTTAATTCATCATCCCCTAATTCATCTATCGTTGCATGTTTGTTTCATCAGGGGCAGCCCATATCTAGAAAAATTGTTGATCTAAGTCTCAAAGAAAAATGTTTTTCAGCATTAGCATTTCTCCCTACTGATGTTGAAGAGGCTTATAAGTAATTGATAAACAAGGGAGAAAGAGGTCCTTACAAGGTTTAACTTTCTATTTGAGAAGTTAAGGATTGGCAAGGGTTTTTTATTTTTCATTCTATGGATTGGAATGATTTAAAATTGGACCAAGTGTCGTTGGACCAAAAGTTCATCGGACGGAGATACATTGGACAAAAAGACGTGGATGACGTGACATCGGACAAAAAGTCGGTACACGATCCGGTACCGAACGTAAGAGCAGTAGAAGAAAAGAAAGCATTAAAAGGCATGAAAAGAGACAAGCAGCAAAAGAAGATGGTTGACCAATTGATTTAATGATATATGGAGGAGATTTCATAGTAGTAAATCTTTCTGACTTCCCAAAAGTTTTACAGGAATGCTATATACCTGTAGTTTGGAAAAACTTCATCATTATGCTAGTTCAAAAAAAGGGAGGCATAAAAAACCTGAATAGAAATATCAGCCAATAAGTTTACTCTCAATAATATATAAAATATTTACGAAGATCATATATGCCGAATGAAAGATAACTAGACTTCAATCAACCAAGAGAGCAGGCAGGATTTAGAATTGACCATATCCATGTAATTAACCAGCTAGTGGAAAAATCAATAGAATATGACAAACTACTACCTAGGGCATTTTAAACTATGAGAAAGATTTTAATTCTGTCAAAATTTCAACAGTAAAGAAAGCCCCTCAAAGACATGGAATAGATGAAGTTATATCAGAACACTTAGAGATATCTATACAGGAAGTATAGCAATCCTAAAACTATATCAAGACAGTACGAAAATCATAATTGAAAAAGGAGTTAAACAGTGTGACCAAATCTCCTAAATTATTCACAGCATGCCTGCAAAACTAATGATTTGCAGATAACAGTTCTGTTCAGTGAATTGTGTAAGGAATTGCAGAAGATGATAGAAAATATCAACAGAGAGAGAAATGGAGGGCAAAAAATAAATATAAGTAAAACATGATAATGTTCAATGGAAATTCAGAGAAATAACAAATAAAGAATATGGAGGAATCACCCAGAGATTGTTAATGAATACGCGTACTTAGGACTGACAGAAAGTGTTTCCCCAGAACAGGAGACTAAAATTAAAAGAAGGACATGCATCGGATGGAGAGATTTCGCCTAGCAAAATGAGTCCATGAAAAGCAAAATACTGCTTTCACTAAAAAGAAAAGTATTTGATTAGTGGGTCATACCAGTATTAAGTTATGCATCAGATATTTAGACCCTTACTAAAGCCTTAGAACATAAGATAGATACAACTCAAAGAGCTATGGAAACAATAAAGATGGGAATAACACTAAAAGACAAACAAAAAAAAGTACAACATGGATATGACTGCAAACTTAAGTAGAAGATATTCTAACAACCGGTAAGTAAAAGGAATATACACGAGCAGGACATATAATGAGAATGACAGGTAATAGATGGATATTGAGAATGACAGAATGGGTCCCTAGATATTGTAAAAAAAAAACAGAGGAAGGAAGAGAAGACTGGCAACTTAATGTTAGTTTCAAACAATCCAAAACATGTGATGGCTAGCCTTAACTGGTTGTTCTATTATCAATGTGGAGAGAGCGAAAGATGAAAAAATCAGCAGCATTATATCGTTCGAGCGTATATGGAACACATACAGTACAAGGCTCCCTCTCTAAAAAATTATATATATGTGAAATAGGGCTCCCTGCTTTACAGAGGCCCATGAAAGTCAATTAAGAAAACGTCCGGTGTGCTACGGATGACGAGTATTGAGGCCGTGTAAGGAGGCGTCAGCTGTGGCATGAGAGTGTTGTTGCACAGGAAGACGTACATTGCGGCATGTAAATCTTTTGGTATTTGTTGCTTCCCTAGGGGCTTTAAGTCTGGCAGTATAGAATAAATTTTCCCAAAATTTGATATAGGCGC
>NC_090734.1:93001754-93011440 GCF_036898095.1 Palaemon carinicauda
TATACATATATATAAATATATATATATATATATACATATATATATATATATATATATATATATATATATATATGTCTATACCTATATATGAATATATATATATATATATATATATATATATATGTATATATATATATATATATATATATATATATATATATATATATATTATTATAATTATTGAATGCTAGACTACAACCCTTTTTGGAAAAGCAGGATGCTATAAGCCCAGGGGCCCTAACAGGGAAAATAGCCCAGTTAGGAAAGGAAATAAGGAAATAAGCAAATAAGGAAAAATCAAATATTTTAGGAATAGTAACAATATTCAAATAAATATTTCCTATATAAACTATAAAAACTCTAAGAGAACAAGAGGAAGAGGAACTAGATAGAAAAGTGTGCCCGAGTGTACCCTCAAGCAAGAGAATTCTAACCCAAGGCAGTGTAAGACCATGGTACAGAGGCTATGGCACTAACAAAGAATAGAGATCAATGGTTTGATTTTGGAGTGTCCTCCTAGAAGAGCTGCTTACCACACACACACACACACATATATATATATATATATATATATATATATATATATATATATATATATATATATATATATATATATCTAAATATATATATGTATATATAAATATATATATATATTTATATATATATATATATATATATATATATATATATATATATATATATATATATATATATGAATAAATAAATAAATATATTTTATATATATATATATATATATATATATATATATATATATATTTATATATATGTATATATATACTGTATATATATATATACATATACATATGCAGAAGAACCACAGGGAAAATGAAAATACAGAATATACACTTGAGTCCTGACTAGTTTCATGGTACTTCCTCAGAGGACTGATTTATTGAGAGAGGTTTCTTACAATTTATAGGGAAAGCAAAAGTACGAACATACTTATAGAGATTTAGAGAACAATGACACTCCCTTACCCGCTATCTGGGCTTGACTCAGGTGTGAGGAGGAGGAGTCCGCAAGCTCGTTAGACACCTGCTAAAAAGGGTCATTTCTAGTGGCGGGTATATTCTTGTTTTCTTCTTATTTTACTTTCATTACAGTTATTTATATGTCAATGCGGTAGCCTTATCTATATAAATACATAAGCAAAACATACACAAAAATACAAATACATACACATATATACATATATATACATATATATATACATATACATATATATACATATATACACACATACACATACATAAACATACACATACACATATACATATATATACATACATACAGATACAAATACATATACATATACATAAATACTTACACATACACATACATATACATACACATACATATATACATATATATACACATACATATATACATATATACATATATACACATACATACTCATGCATATATACATTTATATGTATACAACATTAATATCATAAACATATAATCATGTATATATCAATACTTATATCTAGCATAACACTATATAGTGCCAATATACTTATGCATACTATATAAAATAATTGTTTCCTTTAATGAATGGTATCTTAGGTCTAAATATTAATTTCACACCGACGTTAATTATTCACAATACATTCAATTCTACATTAAGTGGTTAATGTTTTTTTTTATATAGTTTACAAATCTCTTTACATATAAAGGCGTCGAGTTTATACATTCCATGACCAATATTCAAGTTGTTTTCAAAGGTTTCTTTTATGAAACTGGACTCTATGATGTTCTTTCTACTAAGTTGTTTGAATGAACCAATTTCTTTGCACCTGACCAATTAATAGGGTGATTTTTATCTCTAACGTGGGCAAAGAGTGCATTATTATCTTGAGCATACCTGACACTTTTCTTATGTTGTTCAGTTCTCTTTTCTAGGGCTTTACCAGTTTGACCAATATAGTATTTTTCACAGGCATTGCATGGAATACGATATACACATCCCTTGGTAATGTCAGGAGAATTCTTTATTAAGGCTGTTTTTATTGTATTTTTACTCTTAAATGCTACATTTACATTGAAATTTTTTAACAGTTGGGGAATTTCTTTAAATGAATCACAATAAGGTAGTACAAGTAAATTTTGTGTGTTATAGTTTTTTTCTGTTATCATTACCGAAAAAAGTCTTTTTTGCTGTTCTTAGGGCATCATCTAACACAATTTCAGGATACTTTAGTTTTTTACCTATTGCTCTAATACCATTTATTTCGTCATCAATATATTCAGGGCTGCAGACTCGGAATGCTCTTAAAAACATAGAAGTAAATACAGATTTCTTAACTTTGTTGCCTTGGTTTGAGTAATAATGGACATATGCCGAGATATTCGTTGGCTTTCTGTATACACTGAACTTGAGACTATTATTACATCTATGTATGCGACAATCCAAAAAAGGTAGGGTACAATTATTCTCCAGCTCCATAGTGAAATTTATTGATGGTACCAAACTATTCAATCTAAGAAGAAAGTTATCTAAATTTTCATTTCCTGGCCACACACATATTATGTCGTCAATATATCGAAACCATTTTACATTATTAGGTATGATGTTATTTACGATTCTGCTTTCAAAAAATTCCATATATAGATTGCTCAATACTGGGGATAAAGGGTTTCCCATAGCCATACCAAATGTTTGTGCATAAAATCTCCCATTGAATTCAAATTTACAATCTTTTATACATAATTTAATTAATTCTATTAAAGTGTGTATGGAGAATGGTAGATTCAATTGTCTATTATCTAATGTTTCAGATAAAAATTCCAACATGTCATCAATAGGTACTTTTGTGAATAGTGAGACTACATCAAAACTGACAAGCCTACAGGTACTGTTGATCTGTACTTCATTCAGTTTGTTAATCAAGTCTACATTATTTTTTATATTTGAATATGAGATGGTGCCAACTAAAGGATTGAGGATATTCACAAGGTACTTAGATAATTTATATGCTGCTGAACCTACAGAGCTAATTATTGGCCTAGCTGGATAATTTGGCTTATGAGTTTTAATAGTTCCATACATATATGGCAATGTTGGTGATATTGTACAAACCTTTTTTATCAGATCTTCATTCCCTTTTAATAACTCTTTCACTTTTTTGTTGTAACTACTATTCACAAACTCAATTGGATTTTTTCTTAATTCCATGTATGTGTTTTCATCACTCAAGAGGTTTTCCATTTTTTCTATATAATCATTTTTATTCAAGATTACCAGTGCTCCAGATTTATCGGCTTTTGTCAACTTAATATTTCTATCTTGTTTCAATTCGGCAATTGCTCTCTTGAATCTTTTTGGGCAATTTGGAACCACTGGTTTTTTCATATTGCTGTATATAATACCCTTAATCATATTTACTTCTTCTACAGAAATATCACTGAATTTCTCCAGGTTACACACTCCATTTGTAATTTCTACACTATTCACTGCACTTGATGACATCGAGAAATTTAAACCGTATCCCAAGGCACACTTCACATTTTTATCTAGAATTTTATTTGACAAATTAACCAAACATTCTGGATTAACGTTTGTAGTCCACGGGCTGCTTTCTATCAGTGCATTGAGTTTCGTGTCATGCTTTTGTTTGAGTTTTCTATACACTTTTTCGTTCATTTCTCCATAGCAGAAACCTCGAAGTGAGTCTTTCCAATCCGTTGGTATTGAGGCTTCAAAATGTCTCCTTTTTCTTGTTAGGTCTACAAACGCTCTTCGGTTTTTAGTTTTCATTGAATTTATATGCTTTTCTAATATACTTCTCTGTATATCACCAAATGGTTGATCTTCTATTTCCAATAGGGATTTCGTTATCATGCATTTCGGAATGGCTTGCTCCTCCCATCATTCACGAAGAAACCGCAGGTGTTCTTTAGTAGTATGGGCGCGTGTGAGGGCGTCTGCAAATTCTCTAATAATATATACCAAGATAGGGAAAGTCGTACAGAAAGTCTGGAAGGAGTACGTGGTATCCATTTATGCGTAAAAATCACAGGAAAACGTGATGCTCAGATGCAGAAGAACCACAGGGAAAATGAAAATACAGAATATACACTTGAGTCCTGACTAGTTTCGTGGTACTTCCTCAGAGGACTGATTTATTGAGAGAGGTTTCTTACAATTTATAGGGAAAGCAAAAGTACGAACATACTTATAGAGATTTAGAGAACAATGACACTCCCTTACCCGCTATCTGGGCTTGACTCAGGTGTGAGGAGGAGGAGTCCGCAAGCTCGTTAGACACCTGCTAAAAAGGGTCATTTCTAGTGGCGGGTATATTCTTGTTTTCTTCTTATTTTACTTTCATTACAGTTATTTATATGTCAATGCGGTAGCCTTATCTATATAAATACATAAGCAAAACATACACAAAAATACAAATACATACACATATATACATATATATACATATATATATACATATACATATATATACATATATACACACATACACATACATAAACATACACATACACATATACATATATATACATACATACAGATACAAATACATATACATATACATAAATACTTACACATACACATACATATACATACACATACATATATACATATATATACACATACATATATACATATATACATATATACACATACATACTCATGCATATATACATTTATATGTATACAACATTAATATCATAAACATATAATCATGTATATATCAATACTTATATCTAGCATAACACTATATAGTGCCAATATACTTATGCATACTATATAAAATAATTGTTTCCTTTAATGAATGGTATCTTAGGTCTAAATATTAATTTCACACCGACGTTAATTATTCACAATACATTCAATTCTACATTAAGTGGTTAATGTTTTTTTTTATATAGTTTACAAATCTCTTTACATATAAAGGCGTCGAGTTTATACATTCCATGACCAATATTCAAGTTGTTTTCAAAGGTTTCTTTTATGAAACTGGACTCTATGATGTTTCTTTCTACTAAGTTGTTTGAATGAACCAATTTCTTTGCACCTGACCAATTAATAGGGTGATTTTTATCTCTAACGTGGGCAAAGAGTGCATTATTATCTTGAGCATACCTGACACTTTTCTTATGTTGTTCAGTTCTCTTTTCTAGGGCTTTACCAGTTTGACCAATATAGTATTTTTCACAGGCATTGCATGGAATACGATATACACATCCCTTGGTAATGTCAGGAGAATTCTTTATTAAGGCTGTTTTTATTGTATTTTTACTCTTAAATGCTACATTTACATTGAAATTTTTTAACAGTTGGGGAATTTCTTTAAATGAATCACAATAAGGTAGTACAAGTAAATTTTGTGTGTTATAGTTTTTTCTGTTATCATTACCGAAAAAAGTCTTTTTTGCTGTTCTTAGGGCATCATCTAACACAATTTCAGGATACTTTAGTTTTTTACCTATTGCTCTAATACCATTTATTTCGTCATCAATATATTCAGGGCTGCAGACTCGGAATGCTCTTAAAAACATAGAAGTAAATACAGATTTCTTAACTTTGTTGCCTTGGTTTGAGTAATAATGGACATATGCCGAGATATTCGTTGGCTTTCTGTATACACTGAACTTGAGACTATTATTACATCTATGTATGCGACAATCCAAAAAAGGTAGGGTACA
Organism: Palaemon carinicauda; assembly: GCF_036898095.1. Classification (NCBI taxonomy): domain Eukaryota; kingdom Metazoa; phylum Arthropoda; class Malacostraca; order Decapoda; family Palaemonidae; genus Palaemon; species Palaemon carinicauda. Next base: position 93,007,443 of record NC_090734.1, read on the forward strand.
ATTATTCTCCAGCTCCATAGTGAAATTTATTGATGGTACCAAACTATTCAATCTAAGAAGAAAGTTATCTAAATTTTCATTTCCTGGCCACACACATATTATGTCGTCAATATATCGAAACCATTTTACATTATTAGGTATGATGTTATTTACGATTCTGCTTTCAAAAAATTCCATATATAGATTGCTCAATACTGGGGATAAAGGGTTTCCCATAGCCATACCAAATGTTTGTGCATAAAATCTCCCATTGAATTCAAATTTACAATCTTTTATACATAATTTAATTAATTCTATTAAAGTGTGTATGGAGAATGGTAGATTCAATTGTCTATTATCTAATGTTTCAGATAAAAATTCCAACATGTCATCAATAGGTACTTTTGTGAATAGTGAGACTACATCAAAACTGACAAGCCTACAGGTACTGTTGATCTGTACTTCATTCAGTTTGTTAATCAAGTCTACATTATTTTTTATATTTGAATATGAGATGGTGCCAACTAAAGGATTGAGGATATTCACAAGGTACTTAGATAATTTATATGCTGCTGAACCTACAGAGCTAATTATTGGCCTAGCTGGATAATTTGGCTTATGAGTTTTAATAGTTCCATACATATATGGCAATGTTGGTGATATTGTACAAACCTTTTTTATCAGATCTTCATTCCCTTTTAATAACTCTTTCACTTTTTTGTTGTAACTACTATTCACAAACTCAATTGGATTTTTTCTTAATTCCATGTATGTGTTTTCATCACTCAAGAGGTTTTCCATTTTTTCTATATAATCATTTTTATTCAAGATTACCAGTGCTCCAGATTTATCGGCTTTTGTCAACTTAATATTTCTATCTTGTTTCAATTCGGCAATTGCTCTCTTGAATCTTTTTGGGCAATTTGGAACCACTGGTTTTTTCATATTGCTGTATATAATACCCTTAATCATATTTACTTCTTCTACAGAAATATCACTGAATTTCTCCAGGTTACACACTCCATTTGTAATTTCTACACTATTCACTGCACTTGATGACATCGAGAAATTTAAACCGTATCCCAAGGCACACTTCACATTTTTATCTAGAATTTTATTTGACAAATTAACCAAACATTCTGGATTAACGTTTGTAGTCCACGGGCTGCTTTCTATCAGTGCATTGAGTTTCGTGTCATGCTTTTGTTTGAGTTTTCTATACACTTTTTCGTTCATTTCTCCATAGCAGAAACCTCGAAGTGAGTCTTTCCAATCCGTTGGTATTGAGGCTTCAAAATGTCTCCTTTTTCTTGTTAGGTCTACAAACGCTCTTCGGTTTTTAGTTTTCATTGAATTTATATGCTTTTCTAATATACTTCTCTGTATATCACCAAATGGTTGATCTTCTATTTCCAATAGGGATTTCGTTATCATGCATTTCGGAATGGCTTGCTCCTCCCATCATTCACGAAGAAACCGCAGGTGTTCTTTAGTAGTATGGGCGCGTGTGAGGGCGTCTGCAAATTCTCTAATAATATATACCAAGATAGGGAAAGTCGTACAGAAAGTCTGGAAGGAGTACGTGGTATCCATTTATGCGTAAAAATCACAGGAAAACGTGATGCTCAGATGCAGAAGAACCACAGGGAAAATGAAAATACAGAATATACACTTGAGTCCTGACTAGTTTCGTGGTACTTCCTCAGAGGACTGATTTATTGAGAGAGGTTTCTTACAATTTATAGGGAAAGCAAAAGTACGAACATACTTATAGAGATTTAGAGAACAATGACACTCCCTTACCCGCTATCTGGGCTTGACTCAGGTGTGAGGAGGAGGAGTCCGCAAGCTCGTTAGACACCTGCTAAAAAGGGTCATTTCTAGTGGCGGGTATATTCTTGTTTTCTTCTTATTTTACTTTCATTACAGTTATTTATATGTCAATGCGGTAGCCTTATCTATATAAATACATAAGCAAAACATACACAAAAATACAAATACATACACATATATACATATATATACATATATATATACATATACATATATATACATATATACACACATACACATACATAAACATACACATACACATATACATATATATACATACATACAGATACAAATACATATACATATACATAAATACTTACACATACACATACATATACATACACATACATATATACATATATATACACATACATATATACATATATACATATATACACATACATACTCATGCATATATACATTTATATGTATACAACATTAATATCATAAACATATAATCATGTATATATCAATACTTATATCTAGCATAACACTATATAGTGCCAATATACTTATGCATACTATATAAAATAATTGTTTCCTTTAATGAATGGTATCTTAGGTCTAAATATTAATTTCACACCGACGTTAATTATTCACAATACATTCAATTCTACATTAAGTGGTTAATGTTTTTTTTTATATAGTTTACAAATCTCTTTACATATAAAGGCGTCGAGTTTATACATTCCATGACCAATATTCAAGTTGTTTTCAAAGGTTTCTTTTATGAAACTGGACTCTATGATGTTTCTTTCTACTAAGTTGTTTGAATGAACCAATTTCTTTGCACCTGACCAATTAATAGGGTGATTTTTATCTCTAACGTGGGCAAAGAGTGCATTATTATCTTGAGCATACCTGACACTTTTCTTATGTTGTTCAGTTCTCTTTTCTAGGGCTTTACCAGTTTGACCAATATAGTATTTTTCACAGGCATTGCATGGAATACGATATACACATCCCTTGGTAATGTCAGGAGAATTCTTTATTAAGGCTGTTTTTATTGTATTTTTACTCTTAAATGCTACATTTACATTGAAATTTTTTAACAGTTGGGGAATTTCTTTAAATGAATCACAATAAGGTAGTACAAGTAAATTTTGTGTGTTATAGTTTTTTCTGTTATCATTACCGAAAAAAGTCTTTTTTGCTGTTCTTAGGGCATCATCTAACACAATTTCAGGATACTTTAGTTTTTTACCTATTGCTCTAATACCATTTATTTCGTCATCAATATATTCAGGGCTGCAGACTCGGAATGCTCTTAAAAACATAGAAGTAAATACAGATTTCTTAACTTTGTTGCCTTGGTTTGAGTAATAATGGACATATGCCGAGATATTCGTTGGCTTTCTGTATACACTGAACTTGAGACTATTATTACATCTATGTATGCGACAATCCAAAAAAGGTAGGGTACAATTATTCTCCAGCTCCATAGTGAAATTTATTGATGGTACCAAACTATTCAATCTAAGAAGAAAGTTATCTAAATTTTCATTTCCTGGCCACACACATATTATGTCGTCAATATATCGAAACCATTTTACATTATTAGGTATGATGTTATTTACGATTCTGCTTTCAAAAAATTCCATATATAGATTGCTCAATACTGGGGATAAAGGGTTTCCCATAGCCATACCAAATGTTTGTGCATAAAATCTCCCATTGAATTCAAATTTACAATCTTTTATACATAATTTAATTAATTCTATTAAAGTGTGTATGGAGAATGGTAGATTCAATTGTCTATTATCTAATGTTTCAGATAAAAATTCCAACATGTCATCAATAGGTACTTTTGTGAATAGTGAGACTACATCAAAACTGACAAGCCTACAGGTACTGTTGATCTGTACTTCATTCAGTTTGTTAATCAAGTCTACATTATTTTTTATATTTGAATATGAGATGGTGCCAACTAAAGGATTGAGGATATTCACAAGGTACTTAGATAATTTATATGCTGCTGAACCTACAGAGCTAATTATTGGCCTAGCTGGATAATTTGGCTTATGAGTTTTAATAGTTCCATACATATATGGCAATGTTGGTGATATTGTACAAACCTTTTTTATCAGATCTTCATTCCCTTTTAATAACTCTTTCACTTTTTTGTTGTAACTACTATTCACAAACTCAATTGGATTTTTTCTTAATTCCATGTATGTGTTTTCATC
>NC_090734.1:93011940-93039440 GCF_036898095.1 Palaemon carinicauda
ATGGAGGAAACATGATACATATACGTTTCCACAAAATGTATTTACAGATGTAATTAGTACTTTATCAATGTATCCTTGTTTTGTAATTGGATTGTTGCGACAAATAAAATGTTATTATAAAAGATCAAAACTTTTTTCTTTACTAGGTGGCATAGAATTTGGAATTTCGCAATATTTACCAATAAAATTAGAAGAATTTCTCATCTACCTACCTACCTAAATTAATATTAATAATAATAATAATGTTTCTGAAGTTCTTCGGTAATCATATAAAATAAAAAAGGAAAAACAAATCTTCGCTGCCTGTAATAAAACTATTTCCCCTACTACTAGTCAGCATGTACAGAGATTTCAATATAGTTGTTGAGCCGTTTGAGCTCTTCTTTAATGAGGAAATTCTCGCGTACACAGGAAAGAAAATAAAAATGACAGTGTACTATTGCCCTAAATAATATTAATTAATAATAATAATAATAATAATAATATTTCTGAAGTTCTTCGGTAATCATATAAAATAAAAAGGAAAAACAAATCTTCGCTGCCTGTAACAAAACTATTTCCCCTACTACTAGTCAGCAAGTACAGAGATTTCAATATAGTTGTTGAGCCGTTTGAGCCTCTTCTTTAATGAGGAAATTCTCGCGTACACAGGAAAGAAAATAAAAATGACAGTGTACTACTGCTTGACAAAATATATATATATATATATATATTATATATATATATATATATATATATATATATATATATATATATATATATATATATATATATATTACGAGTTTTCTTTGTGCCACACAAACACATAGAAAGAAAGAAATAGTTTATTTTGGTATACTGTTGTTATAACTTAAAAGAATTTCATTTCTCATCTACCTACCTACCTAAAATTAATATTAATAATAATAATACTAATAATAATGTTTCTAAAGTTCTTCGGTAATCATATAAAATAAAAAGGAAAAACAAATCTTCGCTGCCTGTAATAAAACTATTTCCCCTACTACTAGTCAGCAAGTACAGAGAGTTTCAATATAGTTGTTGAGCCGTTTGAGCTCTTCTTCAATGAGGAAATTCTCGCGTATACAGGAAAGAAAATAAAAATGACAGTGTACTACTGCATGGCAAAAATTATATATATATTACGAGTTTTCTTTGCGCCAGACAAACACATAGAAAGAAAGAATTAGTTTATTTTGGTATACTGTATGTTATAACTTAGAAGAATTTCATTTCTCATCTACCTACCTACCTAAATTAATATTAATAATAATAATAATAATAATAATGTTTCTGAAGTTCTTCGGTAATCATATAAAATAAAAAGGAAAAACAAATCTTCGCTGCCTGTAATAAAACTATTTCCCCTACAATAATAATAATGTTTCTGAAGTTCTTCGGTAATCATATAAAATAAAAAGGAAAAACAAATCTTCGCTGCCTGTAATAAAACTATTTCCCCTACTACTAGTCAGCAAGTACAGAGATTTCAATATAGTTGTTGAGCCGTTTGAGCTCTTCTTTAATAAGGAAATTCTCGCATACACAGGAAAGAAAATAAAAATGACAGTGAACTACTGCTTGACAAAATATATATATATATATATATATATATATATATATATATATATTACGAGTTTTCTTTGCGCCAGACAAATACATAGAAAGAAAGAAATAGTTTATTTTGGTATACTGTATGTTATGACTTAGAAGAATTTCATTTCTCATCTACCTACCTACCTAAATTAATATTAATAATAATAATAATAATAATGTTTCTGAAGTTCTTCGGTAATCATATAAAATAAAAAGGAAAAACAAATCTTCGCTGCCTGTAATAAAACTATTTCCCCTACTACTAGTCAGCAAGTACAGAGATTTCAATATAGTTGTTGAGCCGTTTGAGCTCTTCTTTGATGAGGAAATTCTCGCGTACACAGGAAAGAAAATAAAAATGACAGTGTACTACTGCTTGACAAAAAATATATATATATTACGAGTTTTCTTTGCGCCAGACAAACACATAGAAAGAAAGAAATAGTTTATTTTGGTATACTGTATGTTATAACTTAGAAGAATTTCATTTCTCATCTACCTACCTACCTAAATTTATATTAATAATAATAATAATAATAATAATGTTTCTGAAGTTCTTCGGTAATCATATAAAGTAAAAAGGAAAAACAAATCTTCGCTGCCTGTAATAAAACTATTTCCCCTACTACTAGTCAGCAAGTACAGAGATTTCAATATAGTTGTTGAGCCGTTTGAGCTCTTTTTTAATGAGGAAATTCTCGCGTACACAAGAAAGAAAATAAAAATGACAGTGTACTACTGCCCTAAATTAATATTAATAATAATAATAAAAATAATAATTTTTCTGAAGTTCTTCGGTAATCATATAAAATAAAAAGGAAAAACAAATCTTCGCTGCCTGTAATAAAACTATTTCCCCTACTACTAGTCAGCAAGTACAGAGATTTCAATATAGTTGTTGAGCCATTTGAGCTCTTCTTTAATGAGGAAACTCTCGCGTACACAGGAAAGAAAATAAAAATGACAGTGTACTACTGCTTGACAAAAAATATATATATATTACGAGTTTTCTTTGTGCCAGACAAACACATAGAAAGAAAGAAATAGTTTATTTTGGTATACTGTATGTTATAACTTAGAAGAATTTCATTTCTCATCTACCTACCTACCTAAACTAATATTAATAATAATAATAATAATAATAATGTTTCTGAAGTTCTTCGGTAATCATATAAAATAAAAAAGAAAAACAAATCTTCTCTGCCTGTAATAAAACTATTTCCCCTACTACTAGTCAGCAAGTACAGAGATTTCAATATAGTTGTTGAGCCGTTTGAGCTCTTCTTTAATGAGGAAATTCTCGCGTACACAGGAAAGAAAATAAAAATGACAGTGTACTACTGCTTGACAAAAAATATATATATATAAATTACGAGTTTTTTTTGCGCTAGACAAACACATAGAAGGAAAGAAATAGTTTATTTTGGTATACTGTATGTTATAACTTAGAAGAATCTCATTTCACATCTACCTACCTACCTAAATTGATATTAATAATAATAATAATAATAATGTTTCTGAAGTTCTTCGGAAATCATATAAAATAAAAAGGAAAAACAAATCTTCGCTGCCTGTAATAAAACTATTTCCCCTACTACAAGTCAGCAAGTACAGAGATTTCAATATAGTAGTTGAGCCGTTTGAGCTCTTCTCTAATGAGGGAAATTCTCGCGTACACAGGAAAGAAAATAAAAATGACAGTGTACTACTGCCCTAAATTAATATTAATAATAATAATAATAATAATAATGTTTTTGAAGTTCTTCGGTAATCATATAAAATAAAAAGGAAAAACAAATCTTCGCTGCCTGTAATAAAACTATTTCCCCTAATACTAGTCAGCAAGTACAGAGATTTCAATATAGTTGTTGAGCCCTTTGAGCTCTTCTTTAATGAGGAAATTCTCGCGTACACAGGAAAGAAAATAAAAATGACAGTGTACTACTGCTTGACAAAAAATATATATATATTACGAGTTTTCTTTGTGCCAGACAAACACATAGAAAGAAAGAAATAGTTTATTTTGGTATACTATATGTTATAACTTAGAAGAATTTCATTTCTCATCTACCTATCTACCTAAATTAATATTAATAATAATAATAATAATAATAATGTTTCTGAAATTCTTCGGTAATCATGTAAAATAAAAAGGAAAAACAAATCTTCGCTGCCTGTAATAAAACTATTTCCCCTACAATAATAATAATGTTTCTGAAGTTCTTCGGTAATCATATAAAATAAAAAGGAAAAACAAATCTTCGCTGCCTGTAATAAAACTATTTCCCCTACTACTAGTCAGCAAGTACAGAGATTTCAATATAGTTGTTGAGCCGTTTGAGCTCTTCTTTAATGAGGAAATTCTCGCGTACACAGGAAAGAAAATAAAAATGACAGTGTACTACTGCTTGACAAAAAATATATATATATTACGAGTTTTCTTTACGCCAGACAAACACATAGAAAGAAAGAAATAGTTTATTTTGGTATACTGTATGTTATAACTTAGAAGAATTTCATTCTCATCTACCTACCTACTTAAATTGATATTAATAACAATAATAATAATAATAATAATGTTTCTGAAGTTCTTCGGTAATCATATAAAGTAGAAAGGAAAAACAAATCTTCGCTGCCTGTAATATTACTATTTCCCCTACTACTAGTCAGCAAGTACAGAGATTTCAATATAGTTGTTGAGCCGTTTGAGCTCTTCTTTGATGAGGAAATTCTCGCGTACACAGGAAAGAAAATAAAAATGACAGTGTACTACTGCTTGACAAAAAATATATATATATTACGAGTTTTCTTTGCGCCAGACAGACACATAGAAAGAAAGAAATAGTTAATTTTGGTATACTGTATGTTATAACTTAGAAGAATTTCATTTCTCATCTACCTACCTACCTAAATTTATATTAATAATAATAATAATAATAATAATGTTTCTGAAGTTCTTCGGTAATCATATAAAGTAAAAAGGAAAAACAAATCTTCGCTGCCTGTAATAAAACTATTTCCCCTACTACTAGTCAGCAAGTACAGAGATTTCAATATAGTTGTTGAGCCGTTTGAGCTCTTTTTTAATGAGGAAATTCTCGCGTACACAGGAAAGAGAATAAAAATGACAGTGTACTACTGCCCTAAATTAATATTAATAATAATAATAATAATAATAATTTTTCTGAAGTTCTTCGGTAATCATATAAAATAAAAAGGAAAAACATATCTTCGCTGCCTGTAATAAAACTATTTCCCCTACTACTAGTCAGCAAGTACAGAGATTTCAATATAGTTGTTGAGCCATTTGAGCTCTTCTTTAATGAGGAAACTCTCGCGTACACAGGAAAGAAAATAAAAATGACAGTGTACTACTGCTTGACAAAAAATATATATATATTACGAGTTTTCTTTGTGCCAGACAAACACATAGAAAGAAAGAAATAGTTTATTTTGGTATACTGTATGTTATAACTTAGAAGAATTTCATTTCTCATCTACCTACCTACCTAAACTAATATTAATAATAATAATAATAATAATAATGTTTCTGAAGTTCTTCGGTAATCATATAAAATAAAAAAGAAAAACAAATCTTCTCTGCCTGTAATAAAACTATTTCCCCTACTACTAGTCAGCAAGTACAGAGATTTCAATATAGTTGTTGAGCCGTTTGAGCTCTTCTTTAATGAGGAAATTCTCGCGTACACAGGAAAGAAAATAAAAATGACAGTGTACTACTGCTTGACAAAAAATATATATATATAAATTACGAGTTTTTTTTGCGCCAGACAAACACATAGAAGGAAAGAAATAGTTTATTTTGGTATACTGTATGTTATAACTTAGAAGAATCTCATTTCACATCTACCTACCTACCTAAATTGATATTAATAATAATAATAATAATAATAATGTTTCTGAAGTTCTTCGGAAATCATATAAAATAAAAAGGAAAAACAAATCTTCGCTGCCTGTAATAAAACTATTTCCCCTACTACAAGTCAGCAAGTACAGAGATTTCAATATAGTAGTTGAGCCGTTTGAGCTCTTCTCTAATGAGGGAAATTCTCGCGTACACAGGAAAGAAAATAAAAATGACAGTGTACTACTGCCCTAAATTAATATTAATAATAATAATAATAATAATAATGTTTTTGAAGTTCTTCGGTAATCATATAAAATAAAAAGGAAAAACAAATCTTCGCTGCCTGTAATAAAACTATTTCCCCTAATACTAGTCAGCAAGTACAGAGATTTCAATATAGTTGTTGAGCCATTTGAGCTCTTCTTTAATGAGGAAATTCTCGCGTACACAGGAAAGAAAATAAAAATGACAGTGTACTACTGCTTGACAAAAAATATATATATATTACGAGTTTTCTTTGTGCCAGACAAACACATAGAAAGAAAGAAATAGTTTATTTTGGTATACTATATGTTATAACTTAGAAGAATTTCATTTCTCATCTACCTATCTACCTAAATTAATATTAATAATAATAATAATAATAATAATAATAATAATAATAATAATGTTTCTGAAGTTCTTCGGTAATCATGTAAAATAAAAAAGAAAAACAAACCTTCGCTGCCTGTAATAAAACTATTTCCCCTACAATAATAATAATGTTTCTGAAGTTCTTCGGTAATCATATAAAATAAAAAGGAAAAACAAATCTTCGCTGCCTGTAATAAAACTATTTCCCCTACTACTAGTCAGCAAGTACAGAGATTTCAATATAGTTGTTGAGCCGTTTGAGCTCTTCTTTAATGAGGAAATTCTCGCGTACACAGGAAAGAAAATAAAAATGACAGTGTACTACTGCTTGACAAAAAATATATATATATTACGAGTTTTCTTTACGCCAGACAAACACATAGAAAGAAAGAAATAGTTTATTTTGGTATACTGTATGTTATAACTTAGAAGAATTTCATTCTCATCTACCTACCTACTTAAATTGATATTAATAACAATAATAATAATAATAATAATGTTTCTGAAGTTCTTCGGTAATCATATAAAGTAGAAAGGAAAAACAAATCTTCGCTGCCTGTAATATTACTATTTCCCCTACTACTAGTCAGCAAGTACAGAGATTTCAATATAGTTGTTGAGCCGTTTGAGCTCTTTTTTAATGAGGAAATTCTCGCGTACACAGGAAAGAAAATAAAAATGACAGTGTACTACTGCCATAAATTAATATTAATAATAATAATAATAATAATAATAATTTTTCTGAAGTTCTTCGGTAATCATATAAAATAAAAAGGAAAAACAAATCTTCGCTGCCTGTAATAAAACTATTTCCCCTACTACTAGTCAGCAAGTACAGAGATTTCAATATACTTGTTGAGCCGTTTGAGCTCTTCTTTAATGAGGAAATTCTCGCGTACACAGGAAAGAAAATAAAAATGACAGTGTACTACTGCTTGACAAAAAATATATATATATAAATTACGAGTTTTTTTTGCGCTAGACAAACACATAGAAGGAAAGAAATAGTTTATTTTGGTATACTGTATGTTATAACTTAGAAGAATCTCATTTCACATCTACCTACCTACCTAAATTGATATTAATAATAATAATAATAATAATGTTTCTGAAGTTCTTCGGAAATCATATAAAATAAAAAGGAAAAACAAATCTTCGCTGCCTGTAATAAAACTATTTCCCCTACTACAAGTCAGCAAGTACAGAGATTTCAATATAGTAGTTGAGCCGTTTGAGCTCTTCTCTAATGAGGGAAATTCTCGCGTACACAGGAAAGAAAATAAAAATGACAGTGTACTACTGCCCTAAATTAATATTAATAATAATAATAATAATAATAATGTTTTTGAAGTTCTTCGGTAATCATATAAAATAAAAAGGAAAAACAAATCTTCGCTGCCTGTAATAAAACTATTTCCCCTAATACTAGTCAGCAAGTACAGAGATTTCAATATAGTTGTTGAGCCCTTTGAGCTCTTCTTTAATGAGGAAATTCTCGCGTACACAGGAAAGAAAATAAAAATGACAGTGTACTACTGCTTGACAAAAAATATATATATATTACGAGTTTTCTTTGTGCCAGACAAACACATAGAAAGAAAGAAATAGTTTATTTTGGTATACTATATGTTATAACTTAGAAGAATTTCATTTCTCATCTACCTATCTACCTAAATTAATATTAATAATAATAATAATAATAATAATGTTTCTGAAATTCTTCGGTAATCATGTAAAATAAAAAGGAAAAACAAATCTTCGCTGCCTGTAATAAAACTATTTCCCCTACAATAATAATAATGTTTCTGAAGTTCTTCGGTAATCATATAAAATAAAAAGGAAAAACAAATCTTCGCTGCCTGTAATAAAACTATTTCCCCTACTACTAGTCAGCAAGTACAGAGATTTCAATATAGTTGTTGAGCCGTTTGAGCTCTTCTTTAATGAGGAAATTCTCGCGTACACAGGAAAGAAAATAAAAATGACAGTGTACTACTGCTTGACAAAAAATATATATATATTACGAGTTTTCTTTACGCCAGACAAACACATAGAAAGAAAGAAATAGTTTATTTTGGTATACTGTATGTTATAACTTAGAAGAATTTCATTCTCATCTACCTACCTACTTAAATTGATATTAATAACAATAATAATAATAATAATAATGTTTCTGAAGTTCTTCGGTAATCATATAAAGTAGAAAGGAAAAACAAATCTTCGCTGCCTGTAATATTACTATTTCCCCTACTACTAGTCAGCAAGTACAGAGATTTCAATATAGTTGTTGAGCCGTTTGAGCTCTTCTTTGATGAGGAAATTCTCGCGTACACAGGAAAGAAAATAAAAATGACAGTGTACTACTGCTTGACAAAAAATATATATATATTACGAGTTTTCTTTGCGCCAGACAGACACATAGAAAGAAAGAAATAGTTAATTTTGGTATACTGTATGTTATAACTTAGAAGAATTTCATTTCTCATCTACCTACCTACCTAAATTTATATTAATAATAATAATAATAATAATAATGTTTCTGAAGTTCTTCGGTAATCATATAAAGTAAAAAGGAAAAACAAATCTTCGCTGCCTGTAATAAAACTATTTCCCCTACTACTAGTCAGCAAGTACAGAGATTTCAATATAGTTGTTGAGCCGTTTGAGCTCTTTTTTAATGAGGAAATTCTCGCGTACACAGGAAAGAGAATAAAAATGACAGTGTACTACTGCCCTAAATTAATATTAATAATAATAATAATAATAATAATTTTTCTGAAGTTCTTCGGTAATCATATAAAATAAAAAGGAAAAACATATCTTCGCTGCCTGTAATAAAACTATTTCCCCTACTACTAGTCAGCAAGTACAGAGATTTCAATATAGTTGTTGAGCCATTTGAGCTCTTCTTTAATGAGGAAACTCTCGCGTACACAGGAAAGAAAATAAAAATGACAGTGTACTACTGCTTGACAAAAAATATATATATATTACGAGTTTTCTTTGTGCCAGACAAACACATAGAAAGAAAGAAATAGTTTATTTTGGTATACTGTATGTTATAACTTAGAAGAATTTCATTTCTCATCTACCTACCTACCTAAACTAATATTAATAATAATAATAATAATAATAATGTTTCTGAAGTTCTTCGGTAATCATATAAAATAAAAAAGAAAAACAAATCTTCTCTGCCTGTAATAAAACTATTTCCCCTACTACTAGTCAGCAAGTACAGAGATTTCAATATAGTTGTTGAGCCGTTTGAGCTCTTCTTTAATGAGGAAATTCTCGCGTACACAGGAAAGAAAATAAAAATGACAGTGTACTACTGCTTGACAAAAAATATATATATATAAATTACGAGTTTTTTTTGCGCCAGACAAACACATAGAAGGAAAGAAATAGTTTATTTTGGTATACTGTATGTTATAACTTAGAAGAATCTCATTTCACATCTACCTACCTACCTAAATTGATATTAATAATAATAATAATAATAATAATGTTTCTGAAGTTCTTCGGAAATCATATAAAATAAAAAGGAAAAACAAATCTTCGCTGCCTGTAATAAAACTATTTCCCCTACTACAAGTCAGCAAGTACAGAGATTTCAATATAGTAGTTGAGCCGTTTGAGCTCTTCTCTAATGAGGGAAATTCTCGCGTACACAGGAAAGAAAATAAAAATGACAGTGTACTACTGCCCTAAATTAATATTAATAATAATAATAATAATAATAATGTTTTTGAAGTTCTTCGGTAATCATATAAAATAAAAAGGAAAAACAAATCTTCGCTGCCTGTAATAAAACTATTTCCCCTAATACTAGTCAGCAAGTACAGAGATTTCAATATAGTTGTTGAGCCATTTGAGCTCTTCTTTAATGAGGAAATTCTCGCGTACACAGGAAAGAAAATAAAAATGACAGTGTACTACTGCTTGACAAAAAATATATATATATTACGAGTTTTCTTTGTGCCAGACAAACACATAGAAAGAAAGAAATAGTTTATTTTGGTATACTATATGTTATAACTTAGAAGAATTTCATTTCTCATCTACCTATCTACCTAAATTAATATTAATAATAATAATAATAATAATAATAATAATAATAATAATAATAATGTTTCTGAAGTTCTTCGGTAATCATGTAAAATAAAAAGGAAAAACAAACCTTCGCTGCCTGTAATAAAACTATTTCCCCTACAATAATAATAATGTTTCTGAAGTTCTTCGGTAATCATATAAAATAAAAAGGAAAAACAAATCTTCGCTGCCTGTAATAAAACTATTTCCCCTACTACTAGTCAGCAAGTACAGAGATTTCAATATAGTTGTTGAGCCGTTTGAGCTCTTCTTTAATGAGGAAATTCTCGCGTACACAGGAAAGAAAATAAAAATGACAGTGTACTACTGCTTGACAAAAAATATATATATATTACGAGTTTTCTTTACGCCAGACAAACACATAGAAAGAAAGAAATAGTTTATTTTGGTATACTGTATGTTATAACTTAGAAGAATTTCATTCTCATCTACCTACCTACTTAAATTGATATTAATAACAATAATAATAATAATAATAATGTTTCTGAAGTTCTTCGGTAATCATATAAAGTAGAAAGGAAAAACAAATCTTCGCTGCCTGTAATATTACTATTTCCCCTACTACTAGTCAGCAAGTACAGAGATTTCAATATAGTTGTTGAGCCGTTTGAGCTCTTTTTTAATGAGGAAATTCTCGCGTACACAGGAAAGAAAATAAAAATGACAGTGTACTACTGCCATAAATTAATATTAATAATAATAATAATAATAATAATAATTTTTCTGAAGTTCTTCGGTAATCATATAAAATAAAAAGGAAAAACAAATCTTCGCTGCCTGTAATAAAACTATTTCCCCTACTACTAGTCAGCAAGTACAGAGATTTCAATATACTTGTTGAGCCGTTTGAGCTCTTCTTTAATGAGGAAATTCTCGCGTACACAGGAAAGAAAATAAAAATGACAGTGTACTACTGCTTGACAAAAAATATACATATATTACGAGTTTTTTTTTGAGGCAGACAAACACATAGAAGGAAAGAAATAGTTTATTTTGGTATACTGTATGTTATAACTTAGAAGAATCTCATTTCTCATCTACCTACCTACCTAAATATATATTAATAATAATAATAATAATAATAATAATAATAATAATAATAATAATAATAATAATAATAATAATAATAATAATAATAATAATAATAATGTTTCTGAAGTTCTTCGGAAATCATATAAAATAAAAAGGAAAAACAAATCTTCGCTGCCTGTAATAAAACTATTTCCCCTACTACTAGTCAGCAAGTACAGAGATATCAATATAGTTGTTGAGCCGTTTGAGCTCTTCTTTAATGAGGAAATTCTCGCGTACACAGGAAAGAAAATAAAAATGACAGTGTACTACTGCCCTAAATTAATATTAATAATAATAATAATAATAATAATGTTTCTGAAGTTCTACGGTAATCATATAAAATAAAAAGGAAAAACAAATCCTCGCTGCCTGTAATAAAACTATTTCCCCTACTACTAGTCAGCAAGTACAGAGATTTCAATATAGTAGTTGAGCCGTTTGAGCTCTTCTCTAATGAGGAAATTCTCGCATACACAGGAAAGAAAATAAAAATGACAGTGTACTACTTCTTGACAAAATATATATATATATATATATGACGAGTTTTCTTTGCGCCAGACAAACACATAGAAAGAAAGAAATAGTTTATTTTGGTATACTGTATGTTATAACTTAGAAGAATTTCATTTCTCATCTACCAACCTACCTAAATTAATATTAATAATAATAATAATAATAATGTTTCTGAAGTTCTTCGGTAATCATATAAAATAAAAAGGAAAAACAAATCTTCGCTGCCTGTAATAAACTATTTCCCCTACAATAATAATAATGTTTCTGAAGTTCTTCGGTAATCATATAAAATAAAAAGGAAAAACAAACCTTCCCTGCCTGTAATAAAACTATTTCCCCTACTACTAGTCAGCAAGTACAGTGATTTCACTATAGTTGTTGAGCCGTTTGAGCTCTTCTTTAATGAGGAAATTCTCGCGTACACAGGAAAGAAAATAAAAATGACAGTGTACTACTGCTTGACAAAAAATATATATATATAAATTACGAGTTTTTTTTTGCGCCAGACAAACACATAGAAGGAAAGAAATAGTTTATTTTGGTATACTGTATGTTATAACTTAGAAGAATCTCATTTCACATCTACCTACCTACCTAAATTGATATTAATAATAATAATAATAATAATAATGTTTCTGAAGTTCTTCGGAAATCATATAAAATAAAAAGGAAAAACAAATCTTCGCTGCCTGTAATAAAACTATTTCCCCTACTACAAGTCAGCAAGTACAGAGATTTCAATATAGTAGTTGAGCCGTTTGAGCTCTTCTCTAATGAGGGAAATTCTCGCGTACACAGGAAAGAAAATAAAAATGACAGTGTACTACTGCCCTAAATTAATATTAATAATAATAATAATAATAATAATGTTTTTGAAGTTCTTCGGTAATCATATAAAATAAAAAGGAAAAACAAATCTTCGCTGCCTGTAATAAAACTATTTCCCCTAATACTAGTCAGCAAGTACAGAGATTTCAATATAGTTGTTGAGCCATTTGAGCTCTTCTTTAATGAGGAAATTCTCGCGTACACAGGAAAGAAAATAAAAATGACAGTGTACTACTGCTTGACTAAAAATATATATATATTACGAGTTTTCTTTGTGCCAGACAAACACATAGAAAGAAAGAAATAGTTTATTTTGGTATACTATATGTTATAACTTAGAAGAATTTCATTTCTCATCTACCTATCTACCTAAATTAATATTAATAATAATAATAATAATAATAATGTTTCTGAAATTCTTCGGTAATCATGTAAAATAAAAAGGAAAAACAAATCTTCACTGCCTGTAATAAAACTATTTCCCCTACAATAATAATAATGTTTCTGAAGTTCTTCGGTAATCATATAAAATAAAAAGGAAAAACAAATCTTCGCTGCCTGTAATAAAACTATTTCCCCTACTACTAGTCAGCAAGTACAGTGATTTCACTATAGTTGTTGAGCCGTTTGAGCTCTTCTTTAATGAGGAAATTCTCGCGTACACAGGAAAGAAAATAAAAATGACAGTGTACTACTGCTTGACAAAAAATATATATATATAAATTACGAGTTTTTTTTTGCGCCAGACAAACACATAGAAGGAAAGAAATAGTTTATTTTGGTATACTGTATGTTATAACTTAGAAGAATCTCATTTCACATCTACCTACCTACCTAAATTGATATTAATAATAATAATAATAATAATAATGTTTCTGAAGTTCTTCGGAAATCATATAAAATAAAAAGGAAAAACAAATCTTCGCTGCCTGTAATAAAACTATTTCCCCTACTACAAGTCAGCAAGTACAGAGATTTCAATATAGTAGTTGAGCCGTTTGAGCTCTTCTCTAATGAGGGAAATTCTCGCGTACACAGGAAAGAAAATAAAAATGACAGTGTACTACTGCCCTAAATTAATATTAATAATAATAATAATAATAATAATGTTTTTGAAGTTCTTCGGTAATCATATAAAATAAAAAGGAAAAACAAATCTTCGCTGCCTGTAATAAAACTATTTCCCCTAATACTAGTCAGCAAGTACAGAGATTTCAATATAGTTGTTGAGCCATTTGAGCTCTTCTTTAATGAGGAAATTCTCGCGTACACAGGAAAGAAAATAAAAATGACAGTGTACTACTGCTTGACTAAAAATATATATATATTACGAGTTTTCTTTGTGCCAGACAAACACATAGAAAGAAAGAAATAGTTTATTTTGGTATACTATATGTTATAACTTAGAAGAAT
Organism: Palaemon carinicauda; assembly: GCF_036898095.1. Lineage (NCBI taxonomy): Eukaryota > Metazoa > Arthropoda > Malacostraca > Decapoda > Palaemonidae > Palaemon > Palaemon carinicauda. The sequence continues at coordinate 93,025,979 of NC_090734.1, forward strand.
TTCATTTCTCATCTACCTATCTACCTAAATTAATATTAATAATAATAATAATAATAATAATGTTTCTGAAATTCTTCGGTAATCATGTAAAATAAAAAGGAAAAACAAATCTTCACTGCCTGTAATAAAACTATTTCCCCTACAATAATAATAATGTTTCTGAAGTTCTTCGGTAATCATATAAAATAAAAAGGAAAAACAAATCTTCGCTGCCTGTAATAAAACTATTTCCCCTACTACTAGTCAGCAAGTACAGAGATTTCAATATAGTTGTTGAGCCGTTTGAGCTCTTCTTTAATGAGGAAATTCTCGCGTACACAGGAAAGAAAATAAAAATGACAGTGTACTACTGCTTGACAAAAAATATATATATATTACGAGTTTTCTTTACGCCAGACAAACACATAGAAAGAAAGAAATAGTTTATTTTGGTATACTGTATGTTATAACTTAGAAGAATTTCATTCTCATCTACCTACCTACTTAAATTGATATTAATAACAATAATAATAATAATAATAATGTTTCTGAAGTTCTTCGGTAATCATATAAAGTAGAAAGGAAAAACAAATCTTCGCTGCCTGTAATATTACTATTTCCCCTACTACTAGTCAGCAAGTACAGAGATTTCAATATAGTTGTTGAGCCGTTTGAGCTCTTCTTTGATGAGGAAATTCTCGCGTACACAGGAAAGAAAATAAAAATGACAGTGTACTACTGCTTGACAAAAAATATATATATATTACGAGTTTTCTTTGCGCCAGACAGACACATAGAAAGAAAGAAATAGTTAATTTTGGTATACTGTATGTTATAACTTAGAAGAATTTCATTTCTCATCTACCTACCTACCTAAATTTATATTAATAATAATAATAATAATAATAATGTTTCTGAAGTTCTTCGGTAATCATATAAAGTAAAAAGGAAAAACAAATCTTCGCTGCCTGTAATAAAACTATTTCCCCTACTACTAGTCAGCAAGTACAGAGATTTCAATATAGTTGTTGAGCAGTTTGAGCTCTTTTTTAATGAGGAAATTCTCGCGTACACAGGAAAGAGAATAAAAATGACAGTGTACTACTGCCCTAAATTAATATTAATAATAATAATAATAATAATAATTTTTCTGAAGTTCTTCGGTAATCATATAAAATAAAAAGGAAAAACAAATCTTCGCTGCCTGTAATAAAACTATTTCCCCTACTACTAGTCAGCAAGTACAGAGATTTCAATATAGTTGTTGAGCCATTTGAGCTCTTCTTTAATGAGGAAACTCTCGCGTACACAGGAAAGAAAATAAAAATGACAGTGTACTACTGCTTGACAAAAAATATATATATATTACGAGTTTTCTTTGTACCAGACAAACACATAGAAAGAAAGAAATAGTTTATTTTGGTATACTGTATGTTATAACTTAGAAGAATTTCATTTCTCATCTACCTACCTACCTAAACTAATATTAATAATAATAATAATAATAATAATGTTTCTGAAGTTCTTCGGTAATCATATAAAATAAAAAAGAAAAACAAATCTTCTCTGCCTGTAATAAAACTATTTCCCATACTACTAGTCAGCAAGTACAGAGATTTCAATATAGTTGTTGAGCCGTTTGAGCTCTTCTTTAATGAGGAAATTCTCGCGTACACAGGAAAGAAAATAAAAATGACAGTGTACTACTGCTTGACAAAAAATATATATATATAAATTACGAGTTTTTTTTTGCGCCAGACAAACACATAGAAGGAAAGAAATAGTTTATTTTGGTATACTGTATGTTATAACTTAGAAGAATCTCATTTCACATCTACCTACCTACCTAAATTGATATTAATAATAATAATAATAATAATAATGTTTCTGAAGTTCTTCGGAAATCATATAAAATAAAAAGGAAAAACAAATCTTCGCTGCCTGTAATAAAACTATTTCCCCTACTACAAGTCAGCAAGTACAGAGATTTCAATATAGTAGTTGAGCCGTTTGAGCTCTTCTCTAATGAGGGAAATTCTCGCGTACACAGGAAAGAAAATAAAAATGACAGTGTACTACTGCCCTAAATTAATATTAATAATAATAATAATAATAATAATGTTTTTGAAGTTCTTCGGTAATCATATAAAATAAAAAGGAAAAACAAATCTTCGCTGCCTGTAATAAAACTATTTCCCCTAATACTAGTCAGCAAGTACAGAGATTTCAATATAGTTGTTGAGCCATTTGAGCTCTTCTTTAATGAGGAAATTCTCGCGTACACAGGAAAGAAAATAAAAATGACAGTGTACTACTGCTTGACAAAAAATATATATATATTACGAGTTTTCTTTGTGCCAGACAAACACATAGAAAGAAAGAAATAGTTTATTTTGGTATACTATATGTTATAACTTAGAAGAATTTCATTTCTCATCTACCTATCTACCTAAATTAATATTAATAATAATAATAATAATAATAATAATGTTTCTGAAGTTCTTCGGTAATCATGTAAAATAAAAAGGAAAAACAAATCTTCGCTGCCTGTAATAAAACTATTTCCCCTACAATAATAATAATGTTTCTGAAGTTCTTCGGTAATCATATAAAATAAAAAGGAAAAACAAATCTTCGCTGCCTGTAATAAAACTATTTCCCCTACTACTAGTCAGCAAGTACAGAGATTTCAATATAGTTGTTGAGCCGTTTGAGCTCTTCTTTAATGAGGAAATTCTCGCGTACACAGGAAAGAAAATAAAAATGACAGTGTACTACTGCTTGACAAAAAATATATATATATTACGAGTTTTCTTTACGCCAGACAAACACATAGAAAGAAAGAAATAGTTTATTTTGGTATACTGTATGTTATAACTTAGAAGAATTTCATTCTCATCTACCTACCTACTTAAATTGATATTAATAACAATAATAATAATAATAATAATGTTTCTGAAGTTCTTCGGTAATCATATAAAGTAGAAAGGAAAAACAAATCTTCGCTGCCTGTAATATTACTATTTCCCCTACTACTAGTCAGCAAGTACAGAGATTTCAATATAGTTGTTGAGCCGTTTGAGCTCTTTTTTAATGAGGAAATTCTCGCGTACACAGGAAAGAAAATAAAAATGACAGTGTACTACTGCCATAAATTAATATTAATAATAATAATAATAATAATAATAATAATTTTTCTGAAGTTCTTCGGTAATCATATAAAATAAAAAGGAAAAACAAATCTTCGCTGCCTGTAATAAAACTATTTCCCCTACTACTAGTCAGCAAGTACAGAGATTTCAATATACTTGTTGAGCCGTTTGAGCTCTTCTTTAATGAGGAAATTCTCGCGTACACAGGAAAGAAAATAAAAATGACAGTGTACTACTGCTTGACAAAAAATATACATATATTACGAGTTTTTTTTTGCGCCAGACAAACACATAGAAGGAAAGAAATAGTTTATTTTGGTATACTGTATGTTATAACTTAGAAGAATCTCATTTCTCATCTACCTACCTACCTAAATTGATATTAATAATAATAATAATAATAATAATAATAATAATAATAATAATAATAATAATAATAATAATAATAATAATGTTTCTGAAGTTCTTCGGAAATCATATGAAATAAAAAGGAAAAACAAATCTTCGCTGCCTGTAATAAAACTATTTCCCCTACTACTAGTCAGCAAGTACAGAGATATCAATATAGTTGTTGAGCCGTTTGAGCTCTTCTTTAATGAGGAAATTCTCGCGTACACAGGAAAGAAAATAAAAATGACAGTGTACTACTGCCCTAAATTAATATTATAATAATAATAATAATAATAATGTTTCTGAAGTTCTACGGTAATCATATAAAATAAAAAGGAAAAACAAATCCTCGCTGCCTGTAATAAAACTATTTCCCCTACTACTAGTCAGCAAGTACAGAGATTTCAATATAGTAGTTGAGCCGTTTGAGCTCTTCTCTAATGAGGAAATTCTCGCGTACACAGGAAAGAAAATAAAAATGACAGTGTACTACTTCTTGACAAAATATATATATATATATATGACGAGTTTTCTTTGCGCCAGACAAACACATAGAAAGAAAGAAATAGTTTATTTTGGTATACTGTATGTTATAACTTAGAAGAATTTCATTTCTCATCTACCTACCTACCTAAATTAATATTAATAATAATAATAATAATAATGTTTCTGAAGTTCTTCGGTAATCGTATAAAATAAAAAGGAAAAACAAATCTTCGCTGCCTGTAATTAACTATTTCCCCTACAATAATAATAATGTTTCTGAAGTTCTTCGGTAATCATATAAAATAAAAAGGAAAAACAAACCTTCCCTGCCTGTAATAAAACTATTTCCCCTACTACTAGTCAGCAAGTACAGTGATTTCACTATAGTTGTTGAGCCGTTTGAGCTCTTCTTTAATGAGGAAATTCTCGCGTACACAGGAAAAAAAATAAAAATGACAGTGTACTACTGCTTGACAAAAAATATATATATATTACGAGTTTTCTTTGCGCCAGACAAACACATAGAAAGAAAGAAATAGTTTATTTTGGTATACTGTATGTTATAACTTAGAAGAATTCCATTTCTCATCTACCTACCTACTTAAATTAATATTAATAATAATAATAATAATAATAATAATAATAATAATAATGTTTCTGAAGTTCTTCGGTAATCATATAAAATAAAAAGGAAAAGCAAATCTTCGATGCCTGTAATAAAACTATTTCCCCTACAATAATAATAATGTTTCTAAAGTTCTTCGGTAATCATATAAAATAAAAAGAAAAAACAAATCTTCGCTGCCTGTAATAAAACTATTTCCCCTACTACTAGTCAGCAAGTACAGAGATTTCAATATAGTTGTTGAGCCGTTTGAGCTCTTCTTTAATGAGGAAATTCTCGCGTACACAGGAAAGAAAATAAAAATGACAGTGTACTACTGCTTGACAAAAAATATATATATATTACGAGTTTTTTTTGCGCCAGACAAACACATAGAAGGAAAGAAATAGTTTATTTTGGTATACTGTATGTTATAACTTAGAAGAATCTCATTTCTCATCTACCTACCTACCTAAATTGATATTATTAATAATAATAATAATAATAATAATAATAATAATAATAATAATGTTTCTGAAGTTCTTCGGTAATCATATAAAATAAAAAGGAAAAACAAATCTTCGCTGCCTGTAATAAAACTATTTCCCCTACTACAAGTCAGCAAGTAGAGAGATTTCAATATAGTTGTTGAGCCGTTTGAGCTCTTTTCTAATGAGGGAAATTCTCGTGTACACAGGAAAGAAAATAAAAATGGCAGTGTACTACTGCCCTAAATTAATATTAATAATAATAATAATAATGATAATGTTTTTGAAGTTCTTCGGTAATCATATAAAATAAAAAGGAAAAACAAATCTTCGCTGCCTGTAATAAAACTATTTCCCCTAATACTAGTCAGCAAGTACAGAGATTTCAATATAGTTGTTGAGCCATTTGAGCTCTTCTTTAATGAGGAAATTCTCGCGTAGACAGGAAAGAAAATAAAAATGACAGTGTACTACTGCTTGACAAAAAATATATATATATTACGAGTTTTCTTTGCGCCAGACAAACACATAGAAAGAAAGAAATAGTTTATTTTGGTATACTGTATGTTATAACTTAGAAGAATTTCATTTCTCATCTACCTATCTACCTAAATTAATATTAATAATAATAATAATAATAATAATGTTTCTGAAGTTCTTCGGTAATCATATAAAATAAAAAGGAAAAACAAATCTTCGATGCCTGTAATAAAACTATTTCCCCTACAATAATAATAATGTTTCTGAAGTTCTTCGGTAATCATATAAAATAAAAAGGAAAAACAAATCTTCGCTGCCTGTAATAAAATTATTTCCCCTACTACTAGTCAGCAAGTACAGAGATTTCAATATAGTTGTTGAGCCGTTTGAGCTCTTCTTTAATAAGGAAATTCTCGCGTACACAGGAAAGAAAATAAAAATGACAGTGTACTACTGCTTGACAAAAAATATATATATATTACGAGTTTTCTTTGCGCCAGACAAACACATAGAAAGAAAGAAATAGTTTATTTTGGTATACTGTATGTTATAACTTAGAAGAATTTCATTTCTCATCTACCTACCTACCTAAATTGATATTAATAATAATAATAATAATAATAATAATGTTTCTGAAGTTCTTCGGTAATCATATAAAGTAAAAAGGAAAAACAAATCTTCGCTGCCTGTAATAAAACTATCTCCCCTACTACTAGTCAGCAAGTACAGAGATTTCAATATAGTTGTTGAGCCGTTTGAGCTCTTTTTTAATGAGGAAATTCTCGCGTACACAGGAAAGAAAATAAAAAATGACAGTGTACTACTGCCATAAATTAATATTAATAATAATAATAATAATAATAATAATAATAATAATAATAATAATTTTTCTGAAGTTCTTCGGTAATCATATAAAATAAAAAGGAAAAACAAATCTTCGCTGCCTGTAATAAAACTATTTCCCCTACTACTAGTCAGCAAGTACAGAGATTTCAATATAGTTGTTGAGCCGTTTGAGCTCTTCTTTAATGAGGAAATTCTCGCGTACACAGGAAAGAAAATAAAAATGACAGTGTACTACTGCTTGACAAAAAATATATATATATTACGAGTTTTTTTTGCGCCAGACAAACACATAGAAGGAAAGAAATAGTTTATTTTGGTATACTGTATGTTATAACTTAGAAGAATCTCATTTCTCATCTACCTACCTACCTAAATTGATATTATTATTAATAATAATAATAATAATAATAATAATAATAATAATAATAATAATAATAATAATAATAATAATAATGTTTCTGAAGTTCTTCGGAAATCATATAAAATAAAAAGGAAAAACAAATCTTCGCTGCCTGTAATAAAACTATTTCCCCTACTACTAGTCAGCAAGTACAGAGATATCAATATAGTTGTTGAGCCGTTTGAGCTCTTCTTTAATGAGGAAATTCTCGCGTACACAGGAAAGAAAATAAAAATGACAGTGTGCTACTGCCCTAAATTAATATTAATAATAATAATAATAATAATAATTTTTTTGAAGTTCTTCGGTAATCATATAAAATAAAAAGGAAAAACAAATCTTCGCTGCCTGTAATAAAACTATTTCCCCTACTACTAGTCAGCAAGTACAGAGATTTCAATATAGTAGTTGAGCCGTTTGAGCTCTTCTCTAATGAGGAAATTCTCGCGTACACAGGAAAGAAAATAAAAATGACAGTGTACTACTTCTTGACGAAATATATATATATATATGACGAGTTTTCTTTGCGCCAGACAAACACATAGAAAGAAAGAAATAGTTTATTTTGGTATACTGTATGTTATAACTTAGAAGAATTTCATTTCTCATCTACCTACCTACCTAAATTAATATTAATAATAATAATAATAATAATGTTTCTAAAGTTCTTCGGTAATCATTTAAAATAAAAAGGAAAAACAAATCTTCGCTGCCTGTAATAAACTATTTCCCCTACAATAATAATAATGTTTCTGAAGTTCTTCGGTAATCATATAAAATAAAAAGGAAAAACAAACCTTCGCTTCCTGTAATAAAACTATTTCCCCTACTACTAGTCAGCAAGTACAGAGATTTCAATATAGTTGTTGAGCCGTTTGAGCTCTTCTTTAATGAGGAAATTCTCGCGTACACAGGAAAGAAAATAAAAATGACAGTGTACTACTGCTTGACAAAAAATATATATATATTACGAGTTTTCTTTGCGCCAGACAAACACATAGAAAGAAAGAAATAGTTTATTTTGGTATACTGTATGTTATAAGTTAGAAGAATTTCATTTCTCATCTACCTACCTACCTAAATTATTAATAATAATAATAATAATAATAATGTTTCTGAAGTTCTTCGGTAATCATATAAAATAAAAAGGAAAAACAAATCTTCGCTGCCTGTAATAAAACTATTTCCCCTACTACTAGTCAGCAAGTACAGAGATTGCAATATAGTTGTTGAGCCGTTTGAGCTCTTCTTTAATGAGGAAATTCTCCCTTACACAGGAAAGAAAATAAAAATGACAGTGTACTACTGCTTGACAAAAAATATATATATATATTACGAGTTTTGTTTGCGCCAGACAAACATATAGAAAGAAAGAAATAGTTTATTTTGGTATACCGTATGTTATAACTTAGAAGAATTTCATTTCTCATCTACCTACCTACCTAAATTAATATTAATAATAACAATAATAATAATAATAATGTTTCTGAAGTTATTCGATAATCATATAAAATAAAAAGGAAAAACAAATCTTCGCTGCCTGTAATAAAACTATTTCCCCTACTACTAGTCAGCACGTACAGAGATTTCAATATAGTTGTTGAGCCGTTTGAGCTCTTCTTTAATGAGGAAATTCTCGCGTACACAGGAAAGAAAATAAAAATGACATTGTACTACTGCTTGACAAAAAATATATATATATATTATGAGTTTTCTTTGCGCCAGCTGGATAAATGCATCAATCGTAGTTTATACCTTACTTTCATCCAGCTGGTCACTTAGTTTATGCAAAATCTTGCCACTTATACTTGCAAGATATTCATGATTTACTTCAGCATATGCCTGATGAAGATTTTGTCAAGTTTACAAAGAAAGGATTTTTTACAATCAGGCGCTCAAACAAGAATTGGGCTGGTCTATGGTCAGATTTTACTGTTGAACAAACGCTAATGAGGACGATGAAGACCGCAGGAGGGCTGACACATGGGCGAGGGATAACCGATAGTGTATTGAGTCGGTGGATTCTTGGCATGCCAGATATATGTGAAATGTGCACCAAAGTCACTAATGAGATTATGTCACTTGCAACTGGGATAACTGGTGATAATAAAATAAACTGCTACAAAAGCTATGAAATTGGATTGGAGTCTATGAATGCCATAACTGTACAAGTTTTCGGTGAGGTAAAATTGAAGTGCAAGAACCGTGTGTTACCTCTGGCAACAATAAACTCAAGTGTCACAATATGAGAAGATATTGATTCTGTTGATACAACTCTTCTGTTTCAAAGAATAATGCATACATTAGACACTAGTACTGCTGATCTGCAAGATTATTTTCAGTACGAGCTTGACACATCAAACAGTATTACCACACAAAGGCAGTCATTGTGTTTGATGGATACGGTGTATCAAAATCTAGTACAAAGTATGCAGAGAGATCACGCACATTGCAAAGTACTGATACAATTTTTACCCTAACACCAAAGTATGTGTAGTCAAGAAAAAATCCTAGTAAATGAGAATAACAAACCGCGATTTATCAGCCTGTAGTTATTAATTATACAGACAACTAGCTATACGAGAGTTTGAAGGAGACTTTGTAACAAAAGAAACAAAGCTCAAGTTCAACGAAATACCTGAAAACCAGGCTATTGAACATGTTAACAATGCAGGCAAGGTAGCTGGAGGGCTGGTGGGGATTACAAAACAGACACCGGCCGTGACAGATGGGGCCTAACTTTCAATGAGAGAGCTCAGCTAACCAGAGATACTAAGACGATGTTTAATGTAGCTGGCAATGAAATAGCCGATGATGAGCGTGAATTTGCACATTAAGATTTTGGTTCCAAGATAATGTGCAAAAGCTCATTGACCTGTTCGAGATTCGCAATCCATTTGATCGCAATTCCTAAGAACTGGTCTCAATTACAACAGGTGATATTGCAAGTGAAGTGGTTACGAATGACCTGCGTGCTGAAGTTACAGGGAAGCAGATTGTGTCAGAGTTTGTGGAGAACAGGTTCACTAAGAAGACAACAGGTTTTCACGACAGAATCAAATCAAAGAATATTAAAACGTTTGAGAGCATGTACACTGTGGAAGTCAATGTTGAATAGGAAATAACTGATGCACTAAAGGCTAACAGAAAACCACTCACGCGTGTGGTGACAGCAATGCAAGCAGGCAGAGATATTGACATGAACAAAATGTTGGAGCAAGAGATTTGTGCAGTGCCACTTTCTCTGGCAGTGCCTGATGGCAGACTGCGTCTACCTCGGAACACTCAACAAAGCAGACCTTGCCAAGATTCTCCAGCAAGGCTTGCCACATAATGTTACGCACTGTCATTGATGGAAGGGCCATGATCCAGATACTAGGAAATAGGATGAACGCTAAAACTCTCAGCGAATGGGCCAATGCTGTTGCTGATTACGTCAGTCGCGTGTTTTCCAACAGATGTTCTAGGGTTGACCTTGCCTTTGACCAGTACAGGAAGAAAATAATCAAGTCAAGAGCTCAAAGTCAGAGTACGAGGCAAGAAAGCAATCAGATGAGACGTGCAAACAAGTCAATCCATGGGGCAGTAGGATAGATTCATCTCCGTAGATGAAAACAAAGCGAGCTTGGCTAATTTTCTATTCCTAGAGTTAGCAAACAAGCTCCACAATCCTGAAGGAGGGGAGCTGGTATTGAACGGAGGATTCACGGACCTTGCAAAAGTGTGGACATCATCTGCTGAGCATGAAGAGGCGGACATTAGGATTCTTCTCCATATGAAGGATGCAAGTGAACAGGGATACCCACAAACTATTGATGTGAGCCGAGACACCGATGTTTTTGTTCTCCTTCTTGCCTCTCAGCCACAGCTCAGCCCCTTTCTCTGGATGAAAGCCGGAATGCCTAAAAAGCAACACTTTATTCCTGTTTATTCCATCAACATCACAGATTCGCAGAGAGCATCACTTCTCACATTTCATGCTGTAAGAGGTTTGGATAGTACAAGCCAGTTTGCTGGAATTGGGAAGCCCTCTGCATGGGTTATCTTCCAACAAAACTCACAGCTTCTGCAGAATCTTGGCAAGGAAGACTTTCCAGATGAGAATGTGATTGCTGATACAGAGTCCTTAGTCTACAAGCTGTATGTTCTCAATAGCCAAGAAAACGCCATCCATAAAGTCAGGTGTGATCTATTTCTTGGCTTGACCAAATCAATTGAGAATCTTCCTCCAACGCGTGATGCTTTGATTCTTCACATCTGGTACGCATATTATCTGTCCCTAGTGTGGAGAAGAACCTTGGAAGCTGAACCACATCTTCCCGCATCTGAGGAAAGTGGGTGGGAACTAGTGGTAAAAGAAGGTAGTGAGATACTTCGGCCACAACTGATGACTGGGAATCGAATCACTGCATTCTGTTTGGGGCTCACAACATGCAAATGTCGAGCAGTTTGTGCAACTCGACGTTACAAGTGTACACATAATGGACTTGGATGCACACAAGCATGTGAATGTAAAAGCCTTTGCAGAAATCCATTTACTGTTCAAGTTCAATTAGGCATTGGTGAAATGTTTGTTTGTTTCTTCGTTTCCTTCAATACACGTAGTGATTGTTCTGCTAAGTCTATTTTTCAGATCATTTACCCTCATTTCATTTTTACCCCATTTTCTTCGTTTTCCTCATAAAACTGGCAATAATAATAATACGAACTTTTGTGGTCCAAAACAAAAATAAAGTACATAAACATGTTTTTCCAGTTGAAATGTGATGTAATTGTCACAAACATAACAAATTTCGGTCCATTACAACCTATAGTATGAGTAAAACAAATTCTGACGGCGGCCATCTTGGAAACTGTCATAGTGGCTGTACCATCCACATTTACAATGTCCAACAAGCTGAACTAGACTTCTCCATGCCTTCACACTTAAAAAAAACACTTGTTGCATTATTCTAACATGAAATCAGCTGCGAACGATTTTTTTAAGCTAAATACAGAGTTCGGCTACCTGACTATATGATTCTATTCAGAATCCATAAATATATAACACTGAACATCTGCGAAAAAAAAATGGTCTCGAAGAAATACTTGGCATAAAAACAAGCAATCACACATAAAATGAATTTAACTACAGGAAATTATCTACATTTTGAATTACCCACAACAAAGAGTTCCATCTGGCACGTTTAGAGGCAGAGCAAATGTTTTTACTATTTGGTTCAACTTGCATGTGTGAGGCCGGCTTTTCGGCTCTTTTGATCATCCGAAACAATGAGAGAAATAGATTGAACTCAGAGAATGACATCAATTGCGTCCTTACAAAACTCTCTCCTAACATTACTGAAATTTTCTCAAACCTAACTGGTTATTTTTCACAATGCATGCTCCTCGTACATCTCCTAGCCTTAACACACGGGAAAAGGATTCCGTGCTGTACAATGGTGAGCAGCACTGAACCAAGAAAGGAGACCAGCGTCACTAAAAATAACGCGAATGTTCTCGACACACAAAATACATTTGCAATGTGCGTTCTGTACCTCTTCCTCCAGAATACACATTGCCCAATGTACCTTTGTACATTAAAAATAGACAGCGTGGATATGTACCTTATATATTATGTCTAGAATGAATAGATTTTGTTCATTCAAGTGCCTAGTGGCAGCTTTGCTGCCATCAAATAAATCTTACTTAACCCCTTATCTTCTAAGGTGACCATATGGTTACCAGGATGATAAATATTTTTGTTCCAGTCTGACAACCGAGAAGGAGAATATCAGTACAATGTTTGATGATTTTTTCTCGAGTGATTTCTTACTATCTTTATTACATAATATTTTTCTTTTTTTTTTTACTGTTAACGAAGCTCTAGACCTTCTTGATGAGTTAGACAAAGCGGCAGGTTTATTTATACATTGAGCCCCAGATATAGGAAACCTTGCTGATGAAGATGACGAGACTGTGTTTCATCTTATCTAGGAACCAACCATTGGCACCTACTGTTTTTAGGGTTAGTCGTGATGATAACACAGTTGAAAAGGAGGAATGAACAGATGCTGAAGAGGAACAAGAATAAAATAATGTGCAACACAAACCCAAAAGACGTAAAGTGACACAAAGTTTTTCAGTGATCATATGGAATAAAAGGAAGAGCAAATCTTCACCTGTAAAACTATTTCCCCTACAAGACTCTAGTAAGTACAGATATTTCAGTGTAGTTGAGCTGTTTGAGCTCTACTTTGATGAGGAAATTCTCGCATATAGGAAAATACAAATGACAGTGTACTGCTTGACGAAAAAATTACGAGTTTTCTTTGCCATTTTGATTGTGTCTAGTTACAACTCACATGCATGTACTGGTCTTATGACCCCGATGTTCACAACAAATTCATAAGTAAAGCAATGCGCCGAGACAGATTTTACACCATAAAAAAGTCTGCACTTCAATACGGCTGATAACTTTGATAAAGAGAACAAATGCTGGAAACTTTGTCCTCTAATTTCTCGCCTTCAAAACAGGATTAAGTTAAATTTTCACTGCTTTGCCCGTAGGTTTTTTTTTTTAAATAAAAATATTCGCGATTTTACAAACTTGACTTAGTTTTGATTTTTCTCTTTCGAAACAACGCCTACAGCAGCA
>NC_090734.1:93041940-93049440 GCF_036898095.1 Palaemon carinicauda
GAGTCAGTCACCGTACAGGTTGTAATTTAAATAAAAAAGAATTTTCTTCCATACGTAATCACGCTCAACTATGCAAGCAATTAATTAACTATTCTAATTTCAAAATACTAGCCCAATCACCCAATAGCTATTCTCTACCTACCCTAGAATCACTTTTCATTAAACAGCTATCCCCTACTCTCAATCACTCAACAACCTCTGTTCCTTTACATATTGCCTAACAACTTAACCACTTAATCTTCAAACCATTACTTACACGCTCTAACGTCAAAACCTCCCCGTCCTTCCATGTCTCAGTCTTGGATATTTTTCCATACTAGGTGTGTTTCTTTCTTATCCAGAGTTTATTTTATCTTTTCTGGTTTTTTTTTTCTTTTTTCTTTTATTCCAGATTATTTCTGTGTATTATTGCTTTGATTCCCATATTTATGATATTTTGTGAATTCTTCTTTAAAGTTTTCTGTGTATTTGTTCTGATTTTGATATTGTTCTTTTCCTATAGCATTCATTTAATGTTTTAATTTTTAATTTGATTTATATGGTTTAATTTATTATTTTTTAGTATATTTCCTCCACTTCATTTTTTAAGTATTTCGATTTATTTGTAATAATTCTTGCCTTTTTAACAGAATTTCAATGACTAACGTAATGTTTATTGATATGTGCTTTACATTCCTTTTTTAGCTCCGATGATGGGAAATGTTGTTCCCGAAAGCTTAGCCAATAAACTCTCCAAATGCTGAAGTATCTGCTTTCTTTTGCCTTTCTGCTATATATATATATATATATATATATGTATATGTATATGTATATGTATATGTATATGTATATGTATATGTATATGTATATGTATATGTATATATATATATATATATATATATATATCCTTGAAATATGGGGATTAATCTATCTACAGCATAAGGTTCTCGTCTTAATTTGTCAGGAGGTTTCCATCCCCTACCTTAATGTTCCTGCTGAAACGAGTTCCTTTTGTTAATATTGACGTCTGATTCACGATGTTAGATGTAGTTCGTGAATTAGGATTAACATTTTTTGTGTTTTTATTATTTGTTTGTTTGTATGAAGTCTAACTCAGTTATTATTTTGCATATCATTTAGCTTGTATAAATGCAATTGCTTTTTTCATCTATTAATTTTAAATATCAAAAAATAAATTTACAATAAAAAAATCACTAAAAGTTTCACTGACATTCTATTTTTTACAGTTTAATGTATGGTATATCGAAGGCTATCTTAGTGTAAGGGTTTATGATTTGTACCAACCGTGCGGCACACAATTGTGCATAATTATTTTGTATATATTATGCTTGTATCTGCACTCTTCCCTCGCACTAAAAAGATCCTTAATGATCATGTCTCCGTTTTGCTCTGTAACATTATCTGTCTCTCGAACAGGTCATGTCCTGTTGCCTTGAGGTTTTGTATATAAAGAAGAGTGTTCCTTAATAAACTCAGTTGATTGCATCCTGCCTTTGAGTTCACAACTCCTCTCTCGGCCCGTCACATTGGTGACCCCGGAAGTCGACTCGCTCCCACTGCCTTCCACCCCCACCTCCCACGCCCCTCCATCGTTGGTACTATGACGGAGACAGACTCTACTACAGCAGTTGACGCCGCCTCATTGAAACTTTCACCGTTCGCCACCGGAGAAGCGTTTGCTTGGTTTCAGCGCTCAGAAGTCCAGTTTCGTATCAGGGGCGTGACACGCTCAACCACCAAAGCGGATTATATTCTCTCGGCGATACCCGAATATATCCGACTGGCTTTGTGAACAAGGAGACACCCCAATAGCATATGAAGCCCTCAAAACATACCTTCTGCAGCAGTACTCGCCGTCACCAGCCGCCCGTATAGCAAAGCTTTTTCAACTATCGCAACAACCGTTGGGGGACAAAAGGGCTTCGCTTGCCCTCAGGGAAATGACCATTATCGCTCGCCTTCAACCTGACGCAGACGGCTCTCCTCGTGAGGTGAACCTACTCCGTGCCCTTTGGATACGCTGTTTACCCGAACCTGTACGCGCTGCCATACCCGATGTCGATAGTTTACCCATAAAGGACTTGATGACCAAACCCGACGCCCTTATGGACAGCCACTTCAAGACCTCCGTCAACGCCTCCACCCCTGACGACGAGGATGCCTATTCAACGTCAACCGAAGCTGACATGAATGCCGTAGGACATACACGCCTACCCCGTGACGTGCCGAAGCGGCGACAAAGCCGCCCACCACCCACCAATCACTCGCGCCACAACAAACGACTTCTACAGCCACTTACTACCACCCATCCGCCGCAGTTTTGCTACTACCACTTCAGATTCGGGGCAACCGCGAAGAAATGTGCCAAGGATTGTCAGTGGCCAAAAAACGTGTATGTAGGCCATCGCTTGTGGCGGTGGCCTCCCATGTTTCTAATCTTTTCTTTTACAGGATGCAGGAACGGGCGTGCGATTTTTGGTAGACACGGGTGCTTGTCGTTCTCTTTTGCCAAGGAAACTCTTCAAGGCACGATGTAGTCTGTGTACACCTGCCGACGTCCGCTTGGTAGCGGCCAACGGATCTGCGATACCCACCTACGGTTACGAGAACCTCACATTATCGTTCGGAAACGGTAAATTCAATTAGAAGTTTCTCGTTGCTGACGTCACAATGCCAAACCTCAGTGCGGATTTCCTCTCCCATTTCCACCTTCTGGTCGATGTCGCCCACCAACGATTGGTCAACGCAGACTCGTACTTGTCGACACCTCTTCAACCCGCCCCTTCTAACCTCGCTCTCCACATCAGCGCACCCACGGATGCCTACGCCCACCTCCTCTCGTGTGCCCGGAAGTTTTCCATCCAGAATTTCGCCAAACGCCCATGGTTCCTGCCAAGCACGGTATTTATCACTATATGAAGACGACGGGACCCCCAGTCTTCGCAAAATTCAGACGTCTGGCACCGGAACGATTGGCAGCCGCCAAACAGACGTTCGCCGAAATGGAGAAAATGGGCCTTTGCCAAAAGGCCTCAAGACCATGGTCGTTACCCTTACACATCGTTCTGAAGAAAGACGGCTCCCTCCGTCCGTGCGGGGATTACAGGCGCCCAAACATGCAAACAGAACCGGATCACTACCCCCTCCGAACCATTGCCGATGTGACCTCCTACCTGCACAAAGCGAAGGTTTTCTCTACGCTCGACCTCCTGAAGGGGTATTATCACGTGCCTATGAACACAGAAGACATTCCCAAGACCGCCATCACCACTCCGTTTGGTACATATACCTTCAATTACTCCTGTTTTTGGCCTTCGTAATGCTGGGGCAACGTTTCAACGTCTCATGAATGGCATCCTAAGGGACCTCCCTTTCTGTGTATGTTATGTGGACGACATACTTGTGTTCACCTCCTCAAAAGAGGAACACCTCCGTCACCTGCTCATCGTGCTTGACCGCCTGCCAACAAAACAGCCTTGCAGTCCGGTACGACAAGTGTACCTTTGGCGCCAACGAAGTGTCATTCTTAGGGCACCGTATCACTCCTGAAGGAGTCCATCCCCTCCCTGAGAAGGTAGCAGCCGTTCAGAACTTCCCCGCGCCCTCGACCGTCAAAGCTCTGCGGGAATTCTTGGGCATGATCATCTATTATCACCGTTTCCTGCCAGTCATGGCTGCCACCATTGCTCCCCTCTACGCTCCCTCAAGAGCAAGCCAAAGGACCTGAAGTGTGGTCCCCTTCAAGAAGCAGCCTTCTGCAATGCAAAGAAGGCCCTATCAACTGCTGCGGCTCTCACTTTTCCTATCCCACACACCCCTCTCCTTCTCTCCACCGATGCCAGTGATGTCGCTATTGGTGCAGTACTCGAGCAGGTGGTCAAAGGCTCGCCCCGCCCATTGGCCTTCTTCAGCAGAAAACTGTCCAAGGCAGAATCGGGTTATTCTACCTTCGATCGAGAATTGCTGGTGGTGCACTTGGCTGTCCGTCACTTTCGCCATTTCTTAGAAGGTAGGCCCTTCGTCATTCGCACAGACCACATGCCTCTGGTGCACGCCTTCACTCGACAGTCTGACGCCTGGTCCACCTGTCAACGCCGACATCTCTTTGCCGTGGGTGAATACAATTGCACCCTCCAATACGTCCCTTGGAAAATGAATCCCGTTGCCGATGCCCTGTCAAGAAACACGTTGGCTGCCGTCAACTGGGATTGGATTACAACGCCCTGGCTGAAGCCCAACAACAGGATCCAGAGTATCAAGCTTGTAGGACATCATGCACGTCCCTCCGTTGGGAAGATTTTCCCTCGAAGAATCAACACCACCCTCCTCTGTGACGTCAGTACTGGTAAACCACGACCTTGGATTCCTGCTCCCATGCCCCGACAGGTGTTTGATTTCACTCACGGCCTTTCACATCCGTCGTGCTGTTCTACTGCACGGCTGCTGAAGGCAAAGTTCATTTGGCACGGCATTTCTAAGGATGCTGAGGATTGGGTCCGCGCCTGTACTTCTTGCCAAACTTCCAAAGTACATCGACACCACGGATTCAGGAGTGGGCACCTTTCCTTAACCTCAGCGTCGTTTCGCACACATTCACTTCGACGTTGTAGGCCCCCTACCCACATCACAAGGACATGGTTACCTGTTTACCTGTTTTATTGCTATTCATATTGACTATCTTCACTTATTATGCTCCTGGCGTAATATATGGCTTTTTATAGGTATCCAAATGAAAATCAAAATCCTTTATAGAATGCAATGCATTGGGCATAGATCATTATGTCCCACATTGTTCGAACAGGAATAGGCTTAAAATTTCACCAACGTTAGGAGTTAACTTATAATAATAGTCACTAAACATTCACCAGCTTTGAAATGCTCGCCTCGTTATATTTTTTTCTTGGTTTCAAGGGCTGTTAGTATATTTAATTCCCTGCAGTTAGGTTTCATTTTTTATTTCAACAAGAGGTGGTATTAATTTCATATTATTTATTAAGGTAATTTCTAAATATATAAACATTAATACGGGTTGTGTAAAACTCAGGGTGAAATAAGTAAGGCAAGTATTTTACAAGAAATTCATACAATAGCTCATATAGTGATATTAACTTTCTTGACACGAGGTCACTACCCCATCTTATACAATGTAGTTTGATTCTAGACGCTGCATAATGATAGATATTAGTCACTGAATTTTGGGTGGCTTCATAATGAATTCAATGATATAGCTTGATAGGAAATGAAGAAAGTTATTGAATTATGAATGACCAAGGATAATTTGAGTCTGAACATTAATTCCATTTATAAAAATGAGGATATTTAATCCTTTGTCTGCTCAGTATTTCAAGGAGATGAACAGAAGGTCGGAATGCTCTCGCTTGTCTTATTTATATAAAAAAGTAAACAAATATGTAACAGCAACTGGGTCAACGAGTAAAGTAAATCATATTATAGCGGATAATTAATCATAAGCCATGATATGTCAGCTTACATGGACTGCAGAACAAGCAAAATAAATTCTGGTAATAATCCAGTAATATCAGAAAAATACGAATAAATCACATTATATAGAGAAGAAAAATTCTTACAATTAATATTTGTTGAAGCAGAGATTTATTTTTTAGTATCTCATTTATATGGTCAGTATTTATGTCAGAAAGATACTTTCAAAATTAAATTATTGAAGTTAAACGTGTTGTTTATATATTCTCCCTTTATAAATTTTTTTTCCTAAAATTATTTACTTCAAAGGGAATCTAATCATCATCCCGTGAAATCCCTGGGTCCAAAAGGGGAACAATTCTGTCTCATAAAAATGTCATGTCATAAAAGAGAAAAAAGAGTAATAAGAAATGATATTGCTCAAATGGACGCTATATCTATTTTGAGACCAGAGCTTGAAGATTGAAAGACCTAATATTTGCATATTGTAGTTAATATTTGAACGAATAATAGGTAAATGAATTAATAGATTGAAAAAGAAACGAACAATTTCATAAATGAAAACCAATGTGATAAATGATGTACACCAATAAAATAAAAGGAGACCTAGGAATAACTAAAGAAAACTTAAATAAATGTTTGTTCGAATAGAAGTGTACCAACCGTGTGTCACACGATCGTATATAGTTCATTTTGTGAATATATTATGCTTGTACCTTTGCCCTTCTCTCGCACTAAAATGAAACAGATTAAACATGTATTCTATTCTCCTCTGTAACAGTGTCTATTTTTCAAACATGAAAATTATTGTTGCTTTGAGCTTTTGTATATAAAGGAGAGTGTTCTATAATAAATTTACTCAGTTGCCTTCACATTGTCTTTGAGACACAATCTTCTCTCTGCTCGTCACATTGGTGACCCCAGAAGTCGACTCGCTCCTCCCGCCTTCCGCCCCCCCTCGCCCCTCCATCGTTGGTACTATGGCAGACTCTACGGAAGTTGGCGCTGTGGCTACTCCATTGAAACTTTCATCATTCGCTAGCGGAGAGGCGTTTGCTTGGTA
The DNA here is from genome assembly GCF_036898095.1 of Palaemon carinicauda. Taxonomy (NCBI): domain Eukaryota; kingdom Metazoa; phylum Arthropoda; class Malacostraca; order Decapoda; family Palaemonidae; genus Palaemon; species Palaemon carinicauda. The sequence goes on from NC_090734.1 coordinate 93,048,446, forward strand.
TCAATGATCAGAAATCCAGTTTTGCATTAAGGGCGTGATTCGCTCAACCACTAAAGCAGATTATGTTCTCGCGGCGATACCCGAGGACACCTTCCCGGAAATATCCGACTGGCTTTGTGAACAAGGAGACACCCCAATAGAGTATGATGCCCTCAAAACATACCTTCTGCAGCAGTACTCGCTGTCGCCAGCCGCCCGTATACCAAAGCTTATTCAGCTCTCACAACAACAGTTGGGGGACCATAGGGCTTTGCTTGCTCTCAAGGAAATGACCAGTATCGCTCGCCTGCAACCTGCCGCAGACGGCTCTTCTCGTGAGGTAAACCTACATCGTGCCCTTTGGATACGTAGTTTACCCGGACCTATACGCACTGCCATACCCGATGTCGATAGTTTACCCATAAAGGACTTGATGACCCAAGCCGAAGCCCTTTCGGACAGCCACTTCAAGACCTCCATCAATGCCTTCACCTCTGACGAAGACGACGCCTCTTCAACTCTCCTTTATATACAAAAGTTCAAAGCAAAAAGAATTTTCATATTTGAAAAACAGACACTGTTACAGAGGAGAATAGCAGACATGTTTAATCTGGTTCATTTTAGTGCGAGGGAAGAGTGAAGGTACAAGCATAATTTATGCACAAAATGAGCTATGTACGATCGTGTGACACACGGTTGGTACATGTTGTATATAAAGGAGAGTGTTTTATAATAAATTTACTCAGTTGCTTTCAAATTGTCTTTGAGTCACAACCTTCTCTCGGCTCGTAACAGAAGCTCCACAAAGTCCGGAAAACCTGGATATGTCACGTCTACTGAAGCTATATATATATTTTTTTTAGGACAGACGATTTAATACTATTTACATTGAAAAAAAAATACACTGGTATAAATAATGAAAATATCAATGAATACCATATAATGATGAAGCCAGATATTAATTGTGATGCATAAAACAAAATTGTGTGATGGAAGTTCTCAAGAAAAAAAAAGAG
>NC_090734.1:93051940-93061940 GCF_036898095.1 Palaemon carinicauda
GGTAACAGCTGGAATAAAACTTCTAGAATACTCAGCAGTATTGAGGCTCATGATGGAGAAGGCCTGGCTATTAGTATTAACTGACTGACTAGTATTACGAACAGGATAGAATTGTTCAGGGAGATCTGAATGTAAAGGATAGCAGAGTTTTGAAAAAATCTATGCAACATGCATAATGAAATAATTGAACGACGAAGCAAAAGATTAATATCTAGATCAGGAAAACGAAATTTAATAGACCGTAAGTTTCTCTCCAACAAATTAAGATGATAATCAGCAGCTGAACACCAGACAGGAGAACAATACTCAAAACAAGGTAGAATAAAAAAATTAAAACACTTCTTCAGAAAAGATTGATCACAAAAAATCATGTAAGATTTGTCCAATAAGCTATTTTTTTATACAATTGAAGAAGACACAGACCTAATGTGTTTCTTAAAAGTAAATTTGCTGTCGAGAATCACACCTAAAATTTGAAAAGTCATACAAAATTTAAGAAACATTATCAATACTGAGATCCGGATGTTCAGGAGCCACCATCTATGACCTTCTTACAATCATCCTTTGATTTTGTTAGGATTCAATTTCATACCCCATAATTTGCACCATGCACTAATTTTAGTTAAATCTCTATTAGGGGATTCACCAGCCCCAGATCTAAATTCGGGGATGGAATTGATGCATAGAGAATAGCATCATATGCAACAAGCCTTTTTTCTAGGCCAAACCACATGTCATATGTATATAGTATGAAAAGTAATGAGCCAAGAACACTACCCTGTAGAACACCGGATATCACATTCCTATACTATGGTGTCCGTCAACAACAACTCTTTGAGATCTATTACTTAAAAAATCAATAATAATGCTAAGAAACAACCCCCCCACTCCCAACTGTTTCAGTATGAAAACAAGACCCTTATGATTAACGCGGTCAAAGGCAGCACTAAAGTCAAGGCCATTCATACGAACTTCCTGACCACAATCAAAGGATTTCTGTACAGCATTGTATATTGTAATAAGGGTACACAGGTTCCAAGGCCTTTACCAAAACCAAACTGCAAACTAAGGAGTAGATGAGTACATTCAGCAAACCTATTGAGACGTTTTGCTAGAAGAGGTTCGAAAACTTTAGATAATATGTGAGTTATGGAAATTCGGCGGTAATCAGTTGGACTTTAGCTACCACAAACACATTTACATAGAGGAGTAACAATAGCAATTCTCCAAGAGCTAAAAGCTCCTCTTCTTGCTAATTTGCACAAAATAGCAGATAACTTTGGAGCTAAGAAATCTGGTGTCTTTATTAAAAACAAAGGAAAAATACCATTTGGGTCTACACATCCATAAGCATGAAGGTTCATCAACAAAGCTTTAATATCACGAGACCGAAAAGTTAAACTAGTTAATTTAGCGTCAGGAAAATAGGAATGAGGAAGATCAAGTTTTTCATTACTCTATTTACTGTCAAAAATATCAGACAAAAGGGTTGCCTTTTCCTTCGGACACTGAGTGACTGAGAAATCTGATTTAAGTAAAGCAGGAACTGTTGCATCCACACCAAAAAGTGCAGATTTAAGGGTAGACCACCATTTACGTTCCTGAGCTGTACCAGAAAGGGTTTCTTTTATGGTTAAAATGTACTCCTTTTCAGTTGAGGCATAAACTCTCTGAGCAAAAGCTCGAAGCTGAGTTTAGTTGTTCCAGGTCAAATCTGATTTGCTACCCTTCCAAAGGTGATAGGCCTCCTGCTTCTCTAAATGAGCACGTCTACATTCATCATTGAACCACGGTTTGTCCTTCACTTGGTACCTTAGCACACAAAAAGGGATACGCCTATCAATTATGTTGACTAGTTTCTCATTCAAAGGGACAACCGGATCTAAACTACTATATAATTGTGACCAATTCAAGCACAAACATCATGCAAAATCCCATTCAAGTCTGCTTGGGATTTTATATAAATTTCACAAGAGTATGATGTATCCAGGATAGGCTGCTCCGCCTCCACTACTAATGAAATCAAGGCATGATCAGACGTCCCAACAGGAAAACCAACCTTACTAGATAAAAGGGCAGGGGAGTCAGTGTATACGAGGTCCAACCAATTACCAGACCTGTGAGCAGCTTAATTTATGGTTTGCTCATATATATTTATATATATATATATATATATATATTTGTATGTACATATTTATATATATATATATATATACATGTATATATATATATATATATACATGTATATATATATATATATATATGCATATATACCTATATATATATATATATATATCTATATATATATATATATATAGGTATATAAATATATATACCTATATATATATATGCATATATATATAACTATATATATATATATATATATAGGTATATATATATATATATATATAAATATATATATATATATATATGTTTATATATATATATATATATATATATACATATATATATATATATATATATATGTGTGTGTGTGTGTGTGTGTACTGGATCACCCATTCCTGTGATTCCATTTCTCTCTTTTTTATATTTTGTAGTGTATAAGATCAGCAATCACTTTGATTCCATGTGAAAGTTTTGTATATCTATTTTGAACACTTCGTAACCAGATTGCCTATATGCACACCCATTGGTTTGCTCCCTGGTTTTCAAGTTATGCTCCTGTTCAATTATTTGTGAGGCTTGCTATTTGGTAATAGTTCTTTTCCGAGAGGGTATTTCATACAGCCATTGTGCACTCTGCCCGACTCCATCTTTATTCTTTCTTCCTTGAGACTTTCATAGGCTAGAGCATCTATCCCATCCAGGTAATTTCCTGCACGGATAACACAGTTCCATGTACTGTTAAGTTTGATCTGGTCTGCTGATTTGCTGAGGTCAGTGCGTTTGTGGATTTGGCAGAACTACAAGGCTATGAGGGTGAGACATTGTGAAGGTATGTTGGGGAATTCAGAAATGAAGCTAATGCCGAGATAAGAGTCAAGCAAGAACAGTTGGAAAGAGAGAGAATGGGAGGGTATGAATTAAAGATGCAGGAATTGGACGCTCAATTTATTGAAGGAGTCATCAAAGAACTCCCTAGAGTGGAGTTGAAGGTAACCACGCCCCAGCACAGCAAGAAGTGCAGACAAGGGGTAGTGAGCAGTGTCAGACATAAGGGTGACGACTTGCTCTTGGGTCAAGAGCCCCTGAAGGGCGTATAGCGAGTGCCCCTCAGATGCATTGAGGCTGCTAAGCTGGAGCCCAAAACTCTGAGGAGGCCTCCTGGCTAGGTGACATTAATCTTGGGGATATACCTTGGTTAAGTGAGGAGGCCCAAGAGTCTTCCTCCTCCAGCCATGAGTATAAGCCTCATACTCGAGAATGCTCCCCAGCTAAAGCAATGCTGCTTACCACCATTGGCGATGTTCCTACCACAAACACTATGCCAGAAGTTTCAGAGGAGGCAAGAGGGGAATCGCCCATTAGCCCAGAGACCCTAAGGAGCCAAACAGAGCCCATCAGATTTCGGCTTTCTGACGAGATGCTGAAAAACTACAGGAAAGCGGTCTATTTGGACGAAGCAGAAATGATTAATCTCTTAAATGAGAACTTCTTGCTGAAGGGTCAGGTGCTCCTTAGAATCACCCAATACACTCATGGTCCTGCTGAGGCCCTGCACCAGCATGTAGTTGTCCCCTGCAATTCCCATTTGTCGGTGCTACGTATGGCCCATAAGGGACTGGGGCAGCACTTTGGGGTGAAGTGCACAACCCAACTGAAGTAGCCTTATTTCTCCTGGCCGGGCTTGTAGAAGAGTGTTAAGGCTTACGTAACCTCGTGCCATCTGCGCCAAGTTACCGGTAACCCAAACCAGGAAGTTCCAAGGGTTCCTCTCCAACAAATTCCATCTGCAGTTATTCCTTTTCATGATGTGTTGGTGGATTATGTAGGTCCTCTGCCCTGTTGTAACCATAGTAATCATTTCCGATTAACAATGATCGATCATTTCATGTGCTACATTGAAGCTTTGACGACTAGGTGTGCCAATGCCAGTCATGCTGACCATAAGTTCCGACTGAGAATCTTAACAGACCATAAACCACTAACCTACTTGGCTAAGCTTTGTAATGAGAATAGAGGGCTCATGAGGTAGGGCATAGACCTCCAGAACTACAACTGGAAGGTTGGGTGCATGAAGAGCTCAGGAAATAGAATAGCAGATGTACTCTCCTGGAAATAGGGCTCAATGCACATTGCCATGTCCATAACACATATCTTTAGTCAGTAGGTTAATCTAAGTTGTATGAAAATATATTAAATTGGCTTTGTTGTCTCCCCATGTTGATAAACATGAGGAGCCATCTTGGCATCATTGGCTTACATTTAAATTATTGTTTGTGACGGGCTGAGAGAGGGTGGTGAACTCAAAGGCAGGATCCAATCAACTAAGTTGTTTATTAAGGAACACTCTCCTTTATATACAAAACCTCAAGGCAACAGGACATAACATGTTCGAGAGACAGACAATATTACAGAGCAAAACCGGAGACATGATCATTCAGGTTCTTTTTAGTGCGAGGGAAGAGCGCAGATACAAGCACAATATATACAAAATAGTTATGTACAATTGTGTGACACACGGTTGGTACATGGCTACCCCCCAAAAACTGACAAACTGTACATGTTAAATAGGGCACCCTGATCTAGATAGGTGAACTGTAGGCGGGTCATCTGGCAGAAGATAAGCAGGTTTTAGACGATCAATAGAGACCCAGTCTTCTTTGCCCAGAATATTTAGTAGGAATGCTTTCGGACTGCGTCGCATCACAAGGGAAGGGCCCGTGGTGTAAGGGGGCGTTAGTGGTGGCTTGCTAGTGTCGTTGCGCAGGAAGACGTGCATTGTAGAGTGCAAGTCCGTTAGTATGTGATGCTTTGCTGGAGGCGTGTAAGTCTGGTGGGACGGAATAAATTTTCCCACAACGTGACGTATGCGCTGGAGATCGTCGGAGGAACGACCAACGGGTCGCCATACACCATTTCAGCTGCCAAGACGTTGAGGGCGTCTTTAGGAGTGGTCTTTAGTCCCAGGAGGACACAGGGAAGCTGAGTAAACCAGTTGCAATCCTTGCAGAGGGACATCAAAGCTGCTTTGAGGGTGTAATGAAAACGTTGAACCATTCCATTGGCAGCGGGGTTGTAGACCGTTGTCTGATGTAGGGTGATGCCCAGGAGATTCGCTAATGACGTCCACAATTGAGAGGTGAAAATGGTTCCCCTGTCAGAATTAATATGCTCAGGGATACCGAATCTTGAAATCCATCCAGAGAGTAAGGCAGATGTACATGAGGCGGACGTTGCAGTTTCCATGGGAATGGCTTCAGGCCAACGAGTGGAGCGGTCGATGACAGTAAACAGGTAACGATGTCCTTGTGATGTGGGTAGGGGGCCTACAACGTCTACGTGAATGTGTGCAAAACGACGCTGAGGTTGAGGAAAGGTGACCACTCCTGAATCCGTGTGTCGATGTACTTTGGAAGTTTGGCAAGAAGTACAGGCGCGGACCCAATCCTTAGCATCCTTAGAAATGCCGTGCCAAATGAACTTTGCCTTCAGCAGCTGTGCAGTAGAACGGCACGAGTGATGTGAAAGGCCGTGATTGAAATCAAACACCTGTCGGCGCATGGGAGCAGGAATCCAAGGTCGCGGTCTACCAGTACTGACTTCACAGAGGAAGGTGGTGTTGGAGTCTTCGAGGGGAAAGTCTTCCCAACTGAGGGACGTGCAGGATGTCCTACAAGCTTAATACTGTGGATCCTGTCGTTGGGCTTCAGTCAGGGCGTTGTAAACCAATCCCAGTTGAAGGGCAGCCAACGTGTTTCTTGACAGGGCATCGGCAACGGGATTCATTTTCCCAGGGACTTATTGGAGGGTGCAATTGTATTCAGCCACGGCGGAGAGATGTCGGCGTTGACGGGCGGACCAGGCGTCAGAGTGTCGAGTGAAGGCGTACAACAGAGGCATGTGGTCTGTGCGAATGACGAAGGGCGTACCTTCTAAGAAATGGCGAAAGACACGGACAGCCAGGTGCACCCCAGCAATTCTCGATCTAAGGTAGAATAACCCGATTCTGCCTTGGACAGTTTTCTGCTGAAGAAGGCCATTGGGCGGGGCGAGCCTTTGACCACCTGCTCGAGTACTGCACCAATAGCGACGTCGCTGGTATCGGTGGAGAGAAGGAGAGGGGCGTGTGGGATAGGAAAATTGAGAGCCGCAGCAGTTGATAGGGCCTTCTTTGCATTGCAGAAGGCTGCTTCTTGAAGGGGACCCCACTTCAGGTCCTTTGGCTTGCCCTTGAGGGAGGCATAGAGGGGAGCAAGAGTGGCGGCAATGGCTGGCAGAAAACGGTGATAATAGTTGATCATGCCCAAGAATTCCTGCAGAGATTTTACGGTCGAGGGCGCGGGGAAGTTCTGAATGGCTGCTACCTTCTCAGGGAGGGGATGGACTCCTTCAGGAGTGATACAGTGCCCTTAGAACGACACTTCGTTGCCGCCAAAGATACACATGTTGTACCGAACTACAAGGCCATTTTGTTGCAGGTGGTCAAGCACATATGCGCAGGTGATGGAGGTATTCCTCTTTTAAGGAGAACAAAAGTATGTCGTCCACATAACATACACAGAAAGGGAGGTACCCTAAGATGCCATCCATGAGACGTTGAAACGTTGCCCCAGCATTACGAAGGCCAAAACAGAAGTAATTGAAGGTGTATGTGGTGATGGCGGTCTTGGGGATGTCTTCTGGGTTCATAGGCACCTGACAATACCCTTCAGGAGGTCGAGCATAGAGAAAACCTTCGCTTTGTGCAGGTAGGAGTTAACGTTGGCATTGCTTGGGAGGGTGTAGTGATTCAGTTCTGTTTGTGTGTTCAGGCGCCTGTAATCCCCGCACGGATGGAGGGAGCAGTCTTTCTTCAGAACGATGTGTAAGGGTGATGACCATTGGCTGGAGGCCTTTTGGCAAAGGCCCATTTCCTCCATTTCAGCGAACGTCTGTTTGGCGGCTCCCAATCGTTCCGGTGCCAGACGTCTGAATTTTGCGAAAACTGGGGATCCCGTCGTCTTGATATGGTGATAAATACCGTGTTTGGCAGGAACCAATGGCGTTTGGCAAAGTTCTTGACGGAAAACTTCCGGTTACGACATGAGGAGGTGGGCGTAGGCATCTGTAGGTGCGCTGATGTGGAGAGCAAGGTTAGAGGGGGCGGGTTGAATAGGTGTCGACAAGTACGAGTCTGCGTTGACCAATCGTCGGTGGGCGACATCGACCAGAAGGTGGAAATGAGAGAGGAAATCCGCACCGAGTGTTGGCATTGTGACGTCAGCAACGAGAAACTTCCAATTGAATTTACCGTTTCCGAACGATAACGTGAGGTTCTCGTAAACGTAGGTGGGTATCGCAGATCCGTTGGCAGCTACCAAGCGGACGTCGACAGATATAGACAGACTACGTCGTGCCTTGAAGAGTTTCCCTGGCAAAAGAGAACGACAAGCACCCGTGTCTACCAAAAATCGCAAGTCCGTTCCTGCATCCTGTAAAAAGAAAAGATTAGAAACATGGGAGGCCACCGCCACAAGCGATGGCCAACTTACACGTTTTTTGGCCACTGATAATCCTTGGCACATTTCTTCGCGGTTGCTCCGAATCTGAAGTGATAGTAGCAAAACTGCGGCGGATGGGTGATAGTAAGTGGCTGTAGAAGTCGTTCGTTGTGGCGCGAGCGATTGGTGGGTGGTGGGCGGCTTTGTCGCCGCTTCGGCACGTCACGGGGTAGGCGTGTATGTCCTACGGCATTCATGTCAGCTTCGGTTGACGTTGAATAGGCATCCTCGTCGTCAGGGGTGGAGGCGTTGATGGAGGTCTTGAAGTGGCTGTCCATAAGGGCGTCGGCTTTGGTCATCAAGTCCTTTATGGGTAAACTATCGACATCGGGTATGGCAGCGAGTACAGGTTCGGGTAAACGGCGTATACAAAGGGCACGAAGTAGGTTCACCTCACGAGGAGAGCTATCTGCGGCAGGTTGAAGGCGAGCAATACTGGTCATCTCCCTGAGAGCAAGCGAAGCCCTTTGGTCCCCCAACGGTTGTTGCTAGAGCTGAAAAAGCTTTGCTATACGGGCGGCTGGCGACGGCGAGTTGTGTTGCAGAAGGTATGTTTTGAGGGTGTCATACGCTATTGGGGTGTCTCCTTGTCCACAAAGCCAGTCGGATATTTCTGGGAAGGTGTATATTATACAAGCATAATATATACAAAATAATTATGTACAGTTGTGTGACACACGGTTGGTACATGTTCATGGATTTCTTTTCTCATTTGCATTTTTTGATTTGTCCATTTGCTTCCATTTTCCTTCCCAATACTGCACTAGGTCACATAACTAATTATTATTGCATTTTCCAATATTTTGTACTTGCTACACGACCGGTATGCTAACTTCTATATGGCACTTAAAGTAATATATACTACCAAAATAAAGTAAAATTATGACCCTAGTTGCAGCTTAGAGATTAATTCATTATCATGGTGTGACTCACTGAGGGAGGAGACATTAAGGCTAGTGGCTTCAGACCTTGCTTGCAGAGTTGTCCTATTTTAGGAAAAAAATCTCTGCTAAAATGGGGGACTGTTATTTGTGACGGTCATTGTGCCACTTTTTCCAAACAAAACACCAGCCCAACAAGGACCAGTTGACATGCCACAAGCGTTGGGACACTACCCAGAGACTCACCCCCTGCCCACCAATCCTATACACATCTAATCCCCGGAGGTCTCCTTCAGACATCAAAAAAAGCATGTGGCCGATCACCGTCGCCACAAAGGAAACCCGGGAGAAGTCAGTAGTCCTATTGAGGGGAGGTGTCGGAGACGAGACCAAGGCCAATGACCAATAGGACGACGGGCAGGCCAATGACCTACCCCCTCAACATAGGAACAGATAGGCACCTTTCTTCGTTTTCCAACCTCCACGGGAGCAGGACCTGTGATGTGTTCTCCACAAGTGAGGAAACCAAGTCTTTTTTTTTTATCAAGGTAAGATATTTGTACTTTGAGAACCTCATCCTCATCAACTTTACCTAGCCTTCCGTGTCTCTTTTTTTATCATATCCCATTCTTTCCTTTTATCCTTAACAAAAGATCCTACCCACTGAACCTTTATTATCCCATCCTTATATCCCAAACAAGTGTGCCGTTGGCTCCTAACCTTAATTGATTCACCCAGTGACAGTGTTAATTCCCACTGATAATGTTTCAAATTCCTGAGTTTGGCACATTCATTTTATTTGCTTAAAAGTTTTAACACCATAACTTCATCGTACTCTCAGACTGTAGAATATAAGTAATCAGTTAACAATTTAATTTATTTCCCTTTCCAGGGAATAAGATTGCTGTGCTGAAATTGGCTCACAGTCAGTCCAACTCCAAGTGAAGCCCCTTGTGGCTTAACCAGAATAGATTTCTCTATTATTTTCTACCTTTTGTTAATTTATTTTATAAATTTACTGTAAATAGAATTATTGTTATTATTGTTAGTAATCCTTGTCTTATTGCCGACTGGTGACTTTACCATTGTTCTTTCTTGTCCATGCCCGGAGTCCTAAAGCAAGGCCGGAATCACACACAAGGCAGGGCGTAACAATATATATATATATATATATATATATATGTATGTATGTGTGTGTGTGTGTGTGTGTGCATCATGACTGATGAATGCAACCAACTGCATCCATTTTGATTTCTCACGTGTTTATCAATGGAATGCAATCCAAACCCTATGGAGAAATCACGACTGTAAACATCAAGGAACATTATCTCATTGGCAAAACTCAACTGCGGCGTTGCTCAGAAAGTTTCATTACTCTGCTATTGAAACTGTAGCCAGGATGCCGTTCACAAACCAACAAGCCAACTCACAAACAAAGCAAAAAACTATAAAGAG
>NC_090734.1:93066940-93069440 GCF_036898095.1 Palaemon carinicauda
AATCTTGGATACGAACAATCTATTTGAAACGGGAAGCTTCAGAGACATTGTATAATATTTCCACAGGAAAAGGTACCAATGATGAAATCCACGAAAGCCTCCTCTGTGTACCAACCAAAGGAAAAGTCAGACACAAGGAATGCATCCAGGCTTGCGTGAGTGATCTAAATAAAATTTGAAAATCTAATAAAGAAGGAAAAGCTAAAAACCTTTGTAAATGGCTGAGCAAGATATCGTTGGATAAATAACACTTAAGTTGCAGTGCTTAATGGATCACGTGATCTGATGGAACGTCTACTTGTACTGTCCACCAAGAAGAGACACGACATGCAGAATATTCTCTAGTACCCATTGATTACAATACCTCTGTCCTTGACCAGCCCTGAAGAAGTAATGTCAAACACCGATAGGAGTGCGCTCTTTAATATAATGAGAGTAAATTGAAAGTTCTTGAACAGCAGCCACAGCAGTTTAGTGCTTATATCATAGATGGATATTTTCTTTTTCATACCTTGCCACACTGAATTTGTTCCCACATACAGAGGACTAGCCAAAAGTATTCTTACCCAAAGTTTAACAATGTCAGCCAAACGCGTACACATAGCCTTTGATGCCTATCCACAGACTTCAATTAAGGACACTGAAAGAGACAGGTGGGGACCTGACAACAGAACCTTCATCATCACAGGGTCAGAGCAGAGACGAGTGCCAAGAAATCTAAACAATGCCCTTAAGTCTAAGTGCTTCAAGAAGCAGTTACCTCATTTTCTTACCAATGAATAGCAAAACTCTTTATATGCTAAAATTTTTGGGGATTGTGAAGTCTTCCTAGATTTCTAAGGGGAATGTTATAAGTTCCAGGTGACAGAGGGTATGATACAGCGAAACGCAGTAGATGGATTAGCCCTTATCAGCTGATCGTGAGAATTGACACTGTAGTCACAGTACCCGACACCAATATTACAATGAAATTATTGTATCACTAGCAATAACTTTCAGCTAACATTATGGATGGATATAAGAACAGTTTCAATGAGCAATCGTCATTAAGTCAGCCTGACAGCAATATGGAAGGAAATAATACCATATTTTTGTGCAGTATTGCCAGCTTTCCATGACTTCACAGGAGCAGAGTATGCATCAGCGTTTGTTAGAAAAGGGAAGGTCAGGTCTCTCCAAACTCTAGGAAAGCAACCTGACTATCAGAAGACTTTGAGAGTTATGGCGATGAGCTCTACAATTTCTAGCACGACGAATGAAGCTCTTGAGAGGTTCACAGCCATAATGTATGGAGGTGAGGATAGAGCAAACAATTGGCTGAATTAATTCAGGTCTGAGAAGATTATGAAGACATAGACCAAATGGAAATGGAAAACACCTACTAACCATTTTGAAGGGCATAGATTCAAGTAGACTAATACCTTGCGAAGACGAGCTTAGTCCTCACATTAAGCGTGCCTCCTTTGTTGCTACCAACAAAGAGTAGATCAAACTCATATAGAGCAGCATAACTCTGAAGAAAATGGCCGTCAGTTGGTTTATGGCCATTACTAGCCGGTTTGATTCGAAGGGGAGCAACTTCATTAATGATTTAGAAGCATTGGACAATGATGAGGAAGTCTTGGACATTGCATCTTCAGATGAAGATGAGTGTTGTGATGAGGATAACTAAAATCTTGTCACAGAAAGGCAGGGTGATATGATAATTAACTATACCAATAAATACTAGTTGAACTCATGATTACAAGTATATTCACATATCTTTTCCCAACAGAGAGAGAGAGAGAGAGAGAGAGAGAGAGAGAGAGAGAGAGAGAGAGAGATATTCATCGGTAGTTTTAATGTTTCATCTTATAAACTTTAACAATATATATATAGCAAATGTGAAAAATGTATGTATACATTAATTAATATGAGTGTGTTTATCACAAGGCAGTTTTGATTTCAAAGAGCATAATTACTAGCAAATAGACATATTGGTGCCCGGTCATCCTCTGTAGCATATATTATTAGATAGCAATGTTTTACAATATCTACTTTCTTACAAAAGGTGTGAGACATTATATTCAAAGAGAAAAATAATTCACGAGTTAAATAAGTTAGATATTAAATTATGATATCCAGGTAAATAGCATAAATGAACATCGAATTGTAAACAGTATTGGCAGGTATGGTGTTTCCCTCTTTACCAGAGCACCTTTTCTTGTTTTCACGCTTCACCTGTGTACCTTTTCTTTATATTTACACTTCACCAGTGCACCTTTTCTTACTTTCATTCTTCACCAGCGCACCTTTACTTGAATTCACTCTTCACCAGTGCACCTTTTCTTGTATTCACTCTTACCTGTGCACCTTTTCTTGAATTCATTCTTCACCAGTGTACCTTTTCTTATACTAATCTTCACCAGTGTACCTTTTCTTGCATTCACTCTTCACCTGTAAACCTTTTCTTGCAGGCACTCGTCACCAGTGCACTTTTTTGTATAAATAAATACTTAAA
>NC_090734.1:93074440-93076913 GCF_036898095.1 Palaemon carinicauda
GTCAGGATAAAAGTAAATAATTATTGTTTAAGATTGTATATATTATTTAACTAAAGAGTAAATTACTACAAATTACACATTCACACAAATCGGCAGGTCACTTAGGGATTAAGAAATAACACAAATCAAAACTGAAATTTTTATGGCTTTGATGCTCAGAATAGGCTGACAATTTTGTTCAATAATGCACTTTTTTTTAACAAACGTAATGGAAACGTTCGCTCTACTTGAAAAATACAGAAAAAAAAATTATACAATCCTAGACGCAATGGATCACTTTGAACCCTTTCCTGAAAAAATCAGTGTTGATCAATATATATATATATATATATATATATATATATATTTTATTTCCTATATAAATAAATATAAATATAAATATATATAAATAAACTTCTATGAATACATTATTACCTAGATACGACCATAATGCATATCAGGACTGAGCTTGTATGTAAATTTATTCTTATCTCAAATAGATTTTTCCCATATAAAATAATAGAAAAAATTAATACATTCCCACCCTCTTAAACACACCCAAATCAATAACATAAAAATATAAAAACATGCTTAAGGTTCTTTGCGTTACACCCTGCCATGCTTTATCTATAATTTTCAAGCAATGAACAATAATGAAGTGGTCCTTCTAAAATTCACAAAGGATGAGATTTGTGTTATCTTCGATATCTAAGCATTTCTTAAACAAATGCTTCATGTACAGTTTCTTGAAGTTAGAAATGAGCTGTTGGTACATTGACTGAAGGAGGGGCATGGTGTTGGGTTGGAGATAGAGGACCTTGACGAACTTAAATTTATCAAGAATGTGGTCTTCAAGACCAGGGGGTTGATCAGGGGCATTTTCTAGAGTCAGAAAAAATTTTAACAGCCGGTTTTTCTCCAACAATTAGTTTTTTTTTACTGCCATACCAAAGCACAGATTAACCCATTCTTTGAAGAAACATATCTTAAACCCAGCCCTAGGATTTGTGTGTCTCATGACTTGAAGTTTTTCTTTCAAAATCTTTTTTTCTCCTTAAAGCTTGTGGGCTCTCTGAGTGGTACACCAGAAGTGGCTTGACCTTACAATCACTACTGGCATTCGCTCACAAGTCTATAGCCAGTCGATCATTCATGGGTTTATGGCCCAGCAGTTTCTTGTTTGCAGGGATGAATGTCCTGCTAGTCATATTTTTACAAAGCTAGCCAGTTTCAACACAGTTGAAAACTATATGAAGGATGTAGCCTTATTTAACAATAAGAAAGGGAAAGTGTTTAACGTACTCATCCGCGTGTTTCACGTTGGACCTTGCAGCATCCCCATACCTCACACCTGAGAGGATATCATTCCGCGGTAAATTTTTAGTTTCAGCCAAATTTGGAAAAATGCAATAAAAATATATTTGTAGCATCAGAAATAGTGTGGTTTCAATGAATTTAACGTTTATTTTGACTGCAAACCAACCGATTTAGAGATTTACTATGTATACCCTAGTTCATCCCACCAATTATGGGGACACCCTTGGGAACCGGGGTTTTGGGTGGGGGAAGGGGGGGGAGGGTGTTGGGGCATTGAATGATATTTGCAATAAATGAATAATTAATGTTCCAGCACCCCTCCCCCATACCCCTAACTAGGCCTACCGGGGGGAGGGGGGTAGGGCCCACCAGCGACCCCCCCTTAAAGCCACAGTAAATTTTCAGGGCACCACAGAACCTAACAAACCCACCTAACCTAACCTAGGGGCCCTGTACCCCTACCGGGGGGGGGGGGGCTGCAACCCCCCCTTATGGCCACAGTAATTTTCAAGGCACCACAGAACCTAACAAACCCACCTAACCTAACCTAGGGGCCCTGTACCCCTACCGGGGGGGGCTTCGCCCCCCCTGCGACCCCCCCTTAAGGCCACAGTAATTTTCAGGCACCACAGAACCTAACAAACCCACCTAACCTAACCTAGGGGCCCTGTACCCCTACCGGGGGGGGGGCTTCGCCCCCTTGCGACCCCCCCTTTAACCAGGGGTAAATTGAATATATATATTTTGTTAAATCACTTATTACCTTAAACGGAAGATGACGATGAAGATGTGGAAGGTTGTGGTTGACCCTCTTCTGAATCATCAAGTACTGGAATACGTTCAGATTTGGTACAATACCACACATGTCTATCCTCATGAAAATGTAAAGGCGAATCACATTTACCACACTGGACACTTAAAGGTAATACGGAATGCTCCCTTAGAAAACGATTCACTACTTCAGGAGTTCCATTATAATTCCCATGAAATCTGCCAATCACATCAAAATAGGAATTACGACATATTTCACACAACCGTACCGGAGGATCAATGACAGTAAAATGACGTGTGATGAAAATATAGAAACTGGAACTTTTGAAAACCGAAAACAAACGATAATCACGGGTTTCTCCCATAATGAAATAGGGAAAAAAAACAAAATCCTATCGTTTACAAT
>NC_090734.1:93082413-93092413 GCF_036898095.1 Palaemon carinicauda
CATATCTACTATTACTAATAATACTATTTCAGTTACTATTACCTTCTTTGCAATACTAA
Organism: Palaemon carinicauda; assembly: GCF_036898095.1. Lineage (NCBI taxonomy): Eukaryota > Metazoa > Arthropoda > Malacostraca > Decapoda > Palaemonidae > Palaemon > Palaemon carinicauda. Next base: position 93,082,473 of record NC_090734.1, read on the forward strand.
ACATTACAAACCACTTTAGAGTATAACTACATTATATTCCCTTCTGAAATGTCAGGTAACGCTTTCTGTCACTTGATATCGTATTGAAACAATCTATAATTGATACTCATATCATTTTAACAAATTCAAAATTATATTAGACTTTTATTCACTTCATGTTTTCAATCGTAATAATTTTTTCAATCTATAAAGTATGGAAAAAATATGAACATTTCTTTTATCTGAGAAAATATAATGGGAAACAGATAATTCTCCGGATGAAGTCCCGGGAAGATTGCCAAGTACTGGAAGTACAATTCCATTCAACCCTGATAGAAATATTCTTTTTTCGTAATAAGATAACTATACCAGACAATCGAAAGCAAATAATGATACATTTGAAGCTTGAACTTATAAGAAAAATTACCGTGATAATATGATGTGATTTTTGTGTTTGATTGTTTTTAAATATAAAACAATTATTAATAAGGGTCTCTTATCAGTAAATGAATTCACGTTTCATACCAAAAAGCAGTCATTAATGGGATATATATTTCAATATGAAAACCCTCTTAGTAATTGTTTGTGTTAAAACCGAATACTTTCCGCTATCATTATTATGCTATTGAATACCTTTGAAAATTCAAGGATCCATTCAGGATTCAAGTTAGTAGTTGCTCTCACATTAAATGGATATTTCCTTTGACACGATGTTCTAATTTATATTAATATGGTTGAACAGTAATGTTCATATAAGATTAAAGTTTTCTTCGAGTTTCTAGCATATAAGAATATTTCATTGTCATAGCTTTTTGAGAAAAAATGCATTGTAAAATTCTGTGTACAAACAAAATCAAAGACGCATGAGAACACATACGCTCACACTCATATATATATATATACTATATATATATATATATATATATATATATATATATATATATATATATATATATAGTATATATATATATATTGTGTGTGTGTGTGTGTGTGTGTGTGTGTGTGTGTGTTTGTGTGTGTGTGTGTGTGCGTGTATGCATGTATGTATTTCTGTGTATAGGTGTGTTTGCGTGTTTACGTACGTGTCTGTATGTGTGAGTGTGTGTGTGTGTGTGCGTAGCTATGTTAGCACAAGCTAGAGGATGTTTGGTAATCATTCGATGGGCTTAGCTTTGTTAGGTAAAAAAAAATCATGAAACCAAAAAACTTAATATTCAAAAATAATAATTTGCAGAAAGCCTTCAACCAGAAGGTTTATAAATTACAAGAAAATTTGAATAAATCATTTGAGACAGAGAGAGAGAGAGAGAGAGAGAGAGAGAGAGAGAGAGAGAGAGAGGGAGAGAGAGAGAGAGAGAGAGAGAGAGAGAATATGATATTAAATATATTCCTAGATACACTTCAAAGACGTCCAGAGATAAAGCAAAGCTATTCAAGTGGAATTTTAGTGTTGATGTACTCGAATAATTTGTCAAAAACTTCCACAAGAAGATGAAAAGATATCGATGAATAAAAAAAAACGATCACAACAACAGAATAAAAGCCCATTCGGCATTACCAAATTTGTTTGTCAATGGGTCTCTCTCTCTCTCTCTCTCTCTCTCTCTCTCTCTCTCTCTCTCTCTCTCTCTCTCTCTCTCTCTCTCTCTCTCTCCTCTAATTAAATATATAAGCGAATTGAATTCATTTATATATAGAAACTACTATGAATTTGTAGAAAATATATTTTAGTTGTGCCAGACCATTCTCTATATGCGTCTGTTTCTGTTTTTGTCTGACATCTTATGAGTTATGTTTGGTAACTCTTTTTTTTTTTTTTATCATGATTCTATATTATCATATTAATAGGTTCAAATTACATCCTATAATATGTACAGTAATTGATGTTAATTGGAAAAATGTTGAAAGAGATTTAAGAACATTAACCCAAGAATAGAAATATTACTCATGAACTAGATAAAAAAAGATTACATTATATTAATTATTCCTCCTTATATATAATCTTGGTCCACAATTTTATTGAAGTTGTAAATATGCAAACCTACCCACCATACATATGTACCGTGCGAACCCACAAAAACTCATATACATGAGTATCACTCTCTATACAAAGGTTTAGCTAAACCATATCGTCTTTGTTTAAAGGATAATATATGTGAAGGCAAAATGAGTGAATTTAGCTTACAAAAAAGAAAAAAAATCACAAAAACACTATATCAATTACTTTTTAATGATCTGAAGCTTGATTTTTAATTTCGCAAACAACTTTAAAGATTCTAAACAAATTTAGCAGCATCTTTTGATAACGCTCCAGTCAAATGTATAAATTATGTTTAGATTAAAGATATTACATTTTCATCTTCTTTGACAGAGTTTTCATTATTATCAATATTATTTTATATTATCATTATTATTAGTCTGATAGATATTGCTAGTCTATTGAACAAAATAAGTTAGAAATAAAACAAGAGAAAAATATAGACAATTACTGATATCTAAAGACTGAAATAGGTTTTTCGCAAGTTGGACTGGAAGTGGTACCTACAGTATCTCGATAGTGCTCTCGAAATAATCCTAGAGAACCAAAACTGAAACCAGGAGAGGATTAGCTGAGTGAACCTCGAACCAAGCAAGCTCCTAAAAGTGTGAGTCTCATTATAAGTCTATAGTATAGCTGCACACATAGTAGGGGTCAGATCATCGGGAAATAGGTTGCAACTTGGACACACACTTGGAATTATCAAGAAGATTATTGCTAATAATAAAGGTAAAAGTTGACTGGTTTCACTTCCAGTAACATCAGAATATATGCTAACCAGAACTTCATCAGGAAAAGCAAAACCTTCTGCTGTGTGGTCAACCCCAAAAAGAAGTTGCCTTCCAAGAAAACAGCTTAAAATCAGGCCATAAACCTGGGACCGATATGCTGACATGATATTGTTAGGCAAACGTGTTACAACAGTACCAGCTGGGAAGCTAACAACAACAACAACATAAAATTATATACCAAATAACGACAATAATAACAACGATAATAGTAATGATACTATTGTGTGTTAAAGGTTATCACACCGGGACTCCGCTAACAATATAGAAATGCCATAATAATCTACAGAGAAAAAAAGCCCTTTCCTTACTATGATATCCATTGACCTCTTTCATAATCTCTCTTAACCTCATTTCCCAAAGGAAAAAAAGTTATCAGCTCCAATGAAATAATCACCTTCCCCCTAAAGGTATTTCCTATGATCATTTCGTTAAGGATATTGTGAGAGTATAAAAGATGTAATGACTTTTGATATAGGGTGAAATATCTTTCAAATAACCAATGATAGATATGATAATCCATAGTATATTTCAAATGAGTAATAGGAAGGTAAGTCAATCAAGATATTACCTTGAGAATTCTAAAATTAGATGAAACGCTCAATATGATATTTCAGATAATAAAAACATAAAATCTCTTAAAATATCTTTCAAGCGATGGAGAGGTAATAGGGTGATTTATATCTTCTTTATAAATATCAGGTAAAGGGATCGATTAAGATATGTTTCATCTGACCAAAAAATAGCTTAGAGATTTATCCCTATCTTATAAATGATCATACTTATTTTAATTGAGTATAAACGAATCAGTATAAATGTATTTTGGAGAGAGAGAGAGAGAGAGAGAGAGAGAGAGAGAGAGAGAGAGAGAGAGAGAGAGAGAGAGAGAGAGAGAGAGATCTTTGCACCAAGACATTTCGATTACCTCGTTTGAAGAATAACTCTTGTAAGTTCAGAAATATTTTGTGATACTTTTCTTGATCAATGATATCTATATCTATATATCTATTTACCTCTGTATCTATACACACACATACACACACACACACACACACACACACACACATATATATATATATATATATATATATATATATATATATATATATATATATATATATATATATATATATATATACACACCTATATATATATATATATATATATATATATATATATATATATATATATATATATATATATATATATATACATATACGTGTATATATATATATATATATATATATATATATATATATATATATATATATATATATATGCATATATATATGTATATATATATATATATATATATATATATATATATATATATATATATATATATATATATATATATATATATATATATATATATATATATATATATATATATACTCCAGGTCGACGGATAATAAGACATCGGAACGTAGGTTTTTCCACTTTATTACAAAAAGGTTTGTGAATACATTTTACACAGCCCGAGACTGTCAAATGTACACCTATTTTTCATTATGGTCGTTGGAGAGGTACTGCTTAACCCTCGGCAAGTATATTGAATGTTGCTCAGCCAATATGCTGAATTGTGAAATTTTGTGGAATTATCTACTGTGATAGTGATATTCTGTGACCAATAGGCTCATCACATATCCTCTATCATACTTAACAGACAATGGCCTTGAACAGAGTTCAGTGACTACGCACTACATAAGTGACAGTCATAGTACTCTTTAAAAGGTCATCAATTTTATTGTATAAAACACATACTTCTAAATAATTTCATACATGGATTAGGACATTGAAACCCCCACCCCCCCCCCCCACCCCCCACCCCCCCTCCACCTCCTGACTCCGAGAGGTGGTGCGCACTCGCCCTCTCTAATCTATGATATGTGGAGGACACTCCGGCCTTGAATAGGCATGACACATACTACACAAAAATGCCACAAAAAATATTTATATACATAAAAATCACCCCCCAAAAATAACATATATCTTCCACAATAAAATGATAAATGAAATATTGCATGTAAAAATTTACACAATATAATATAAAATCATTTCATTGATTTCCTCTTATGACTTCTGCAACTAAATTACAGAATACTCACAGTGAAAAAAAATGATCATATAAACATCGGTAGTACACAACCTCATAAATAACCTCTCTTTGATTGCGACAATACATGCCTTTTGGGCAGGATAGGGGTCGGAATAGATAATCCGCCATCCCTGGATTTTACTTGACCAGGTGTATGGCAAAATTTTGTAACAAAACTCACCCTCATCGTTTTGCCATATTCAAAATCACTAGTACACTTACAGTTGCTGCTATAAATCGGTGGCTACTAGCCGTTTTCCTGGGAAAATCATCCAGCTTCCCGTCCTCCTCTAATAACTGTAAGTATAAGGTATTAACATCTAAACATTCTCTAACACTGAATTTCATCGAGGCTGAATTTTAATCCCGTAGCCACTTTCCCTTCAGATACTGTTCTGGCCCCAGCAACTACGAATCATATAATGCATGAATAATACAGCATCCGTCTGATTTAGGACAACTGACCTATTCAACCTCTGATTACTTGTTTTAAGGCTCACTCAACAATATGTCATACATATTGTTACACTAAGCAAAATCTTTACAACACCTTACTTCTACATTAAGCACCAACATAAAAACACATTGCTATCATTTGGAACACGTCCAAAAATTTGAGGTCTGGGGAAAAAAAATCCTACTTATCAAATTAAGGAATGTTGTGTATGCAGGTATAAGGAGGTACAGTCTTGTTGACACTTTTGAAAACTACCTCTTCCGGCACTACATGTATGTTTGCCGGATTATGATCAGACACTGCACCATTAATAATGCTTTGTATCAATACTGTGTTAGATTTACCCATCTTTGCTCGGTAGGACCCAAATATGCTGAAACTAGTTTGTATTTCCTACGTAATATTCGTTTCAATTATACATGATCGCTCACAAATACTTTTACTCTCCTTACAAGATATAGTAAATAGACACGGTATTGCTCAGTTGAATAATTTGACAACTGTTGCAAATGAATCAGGACTGTAAATGGTAACAAAAGATCCTGTCCGTAAACTAAAAAGAAAAACGTATCCCCGAGCAAGGCATTATATGTAACGTTCAATGCTAGCTCAGCTGTAGGAAGCATGGCGTGCCAATGAAGGGGGTCATCAGCCACTAAGTAACGTAAAATTGGCACCACTTCCTGACTAGGCAAATCGTATAAGCCATTAGCTTAAGGCCTATATGTGGTCAGTGAAAAGTGTTAAATTTTCATCAAGTCCGTGACCAGTCTCAGGACATTATTTACAAACTCGAGACCGTTATCACTTATCAAAATCTTCAGGCAACCAAACCTAGTAATGAAAGAGCACAGCTCCTGAGCAAATGAATTTACGATTTATCCAATATTGCATCCGTATGAGTGCAACAACTAAATGCATCCAAAAATACGCATATATACTTACGTTGTGTTATACGAGTAGGAAATGGTCATACTTCATCCATATGCCCCCAATAAGATTCAATAGGAATCACCTGCTACTTTCTGGCTTCCGGTACAGTGATTTTATGTTCTTTAAAACAGTTACAAACATGACAACATTTTACATAATGTGCTGTATATTTTTCCATTCATAACCAAAACAAGGATTCTCAAGTTCTCCTTAATGTTCTATCATTCCTTAAATACCCTTCAGACGGACTTATATGTACAATGTGGATAGCTCGAATAATTAAAGAGGAATGAAGAACTACCCATGCAAAAAAATCCCCTCCCCTCCTCTAGTAAGCATAATACAATATATCATTATCTATAAAAAAAAACTCTCACGAAGCACATCGAGAAATGATAGATAACTCTCTGACTCCCCTTTAATCAATGCTTACACTCTTTCCATCCAATCCTTTTTTTTTCCCCTCTCTGACCCCCTGTATGTCTCAACCTCCCAAGTCAAGCACACCTGCATCATCAAGGCACTCATTATAGACACCTCTGGTCATATAGGTCACCCACATACATTCACCTTCATTATTTCCATCTCTCTCTCTCTCTCTCTCTCTCTCTCTCTCTCTCTCTCTCTCTCTCTCTCTCTCTCTCTCTCTCTCTCTCTCGGAGCTCATTTTCTGAATGCTCCTCTCGTAATCTCAAATCCCGTTTTATATTTTGGTGGGGACCTTCAATATTTTGGTTACGTTCTTTGCTCTTCTTTTGTGCCCTAGTTGTTACTCCTATTACTGCACCTCTAGAGAGAGCATCTGCTACATTGTTAGCTCCACCTTTTTTGTGGTCAAACCCCTCTGACAACCTTTCAATCCAACTCGCTTGTCTAGACGTTAAGTCATTTTCGTGAAATAAATCACTTAAGGGGCAATGATCACTATGGGACTCAATCGGATGGCCTAATAAAAAGAAACAATGCCTCTCTAGAACCCAAAGAATAACCAATGCCTCTCGATCGGGTGTACTATAATTCTTTTCTGCCAATTTCAAAGACCCCGAAGCAAAAAAAATGGGTCGCTCTCTACCTTTATCATCTCGTAAAGAAATTACGCCACCAATAGCTACGCTACTCGCATTTGTTGTCACTAAAAACGGACGATAAAATCTAGGATATGCGAGTAAATAATTGCTAGTTGAGGCATCTTTTAAATGATTAAAGAACCTTTTTTCTTCACTCCACAATTTATTACTTTTTGTTTCTTTAATGCATCTAAGGATCTCACTATCTCTTCAAGACCTCTCATGAATTTACAGTAATACCCAGCGAGCCCAAGGAATCTTGCTACTGCCTTAGGGGTAAGTAACCTGAGGAACACTCTAATAGCTTCTACTTTATTGTGGCAGGGGTAGATACATTCTGGGGTTATTATATAGCCTATAAATTCGACCTGTTTACAGAAAAATTTTCAATTTGATATATTCATTTTCATACCATTACGTCAAAATGCTTTTAAAACCTTTCACATATTGTTAATATGTCCTTCGGCCATTTTCTCAGTAACTATGATATCGTCTCAATAAACCAGAACATTAGGGCCAATAAATGGAGACAAAACTGCTATCATTACCCTAGATAAATTACTTAGAGCATTTTTAACACCGAAAGTATAAAAATTAAATTGAAATAATTGATCATTTGCTATATATCCGTTCTACATTTGCTGTCTTCCTGAAGGGGTATTTGATTGTATCGAGATTCTAAATGAATAGTGGTAAAATATTTACTATCCTATACTTTCGAAAGTAATTCATGGATTGAGGGCAATGGAAATGCATTTTCCTAAGTGACTTCATTCATCTTCCTATAATTAACACACAATCTTACTGAGCTCTCTTTTTTCCTAAAAGCTACAATTAGATATGCCCTGGGGGATTAGCTCTCCTCGATAATCCCTTGTTCTCTTAATCTACTAATTAAACTTCTATTTCTCCTTGGAAATGAAAGGGTACCTTATAAGGCCTTGACCTGATCGGCTCCGCTTGTCCAGTTTCAATGCTGAAAGGAAATCGATCAATCCTCCTGGGTGGCTTGACTCCAATTGCAATTACATCCGAACAATTATTAACAATGTTACTAACTACAGGTTAATATTTTTACGGATAAAGTATTGACGCTCTCATATTCAAGTTCTGAGCGCGTTCGTCTTTGGAGTTGTGGCTCTCAAGATCCCGTTATTATTAGCCATAAAACTCAAATTCACATAGAGAATCACTTCCTAACATAACTTTTTTATTTGACAAATTAACTATCGTTATATCAGCTCTGTTCTTTTTTATTCCTGACAACCCCTCTAGGACTACGTGTACCCATTTGTCAAGGGGTTTAACTACTACCTTGGTTCCCTCTGGGAGAGGCGGACATGGGGTCACTGATATGATCGTAAGTGTCTGGGGAGGTAATATATCTCCTCTTTTAGGCAGAGCTATTACATTATTTAATTGTCTCTCGTTTCCTGCACAAACACTTTCTCTCACATGACTTTGTATCGAGAAAATGCCCGCTCCTACTTTTACTGTTATTCTATCTTTTACCCCGCAATTGTATATTTGATTACTTATTATACATTCTAAACCTAGTTAGCCTCAATTCCTAGGTGAGCAACACAAAATATGTAAACTTACCTTAAAGTTGCCGGTCGTTGTATGCCTTGTGTGTAGTTTCTTTCCTCCTGGCATGTTGAGGATGATGGATGCTGCTGACTCTAGTGGGTTTGATGTTCGTTTTTCAATTAGCGATACACGGGCTCCCATGCAGATCAGTGCTCGAATGGACTTATCTGGTAGGTTAATCCTGACTGCTAAAATTCCGAGCCACCAATTAGGATATGCGGGGCAATTACCAATGACCTCGCTTGCAATAATGCTGGACCCTGCTACTGTCCTCAGTGCTGCGGAGGTGAGGTTACTGCTTCTGTTGTTATGCGTGAGGGAGGGGGTATGCAACGTTCTCCCCTCTTTTCCCCCTTCACCTGTTTCCTTTTCCTCGGATTTTGGGCAGTGGGTTGTTTGCATGTGCCACAGCCCGCCCACACTCAGTGTTTTTTGCGGGGCACTCTCGAGATAGGTGACTGTTGGATTGACAAGTGAAACAGCAGGAGGATCCTTGGGTGGGATACTCCACTCGCTGATGCCCCTCCCCTCCACACTGCCAACCTCTGAAGACTCCTCTCAATTGCTAACAAAGTTTTCCCCTCTCCTGGATTTTGGGGTGATGAGTGCCTATCATGGATGCCACCCTTCCTGCATCGGGGCATTTAGTTTCTGTTTTTTTTTCTTCTGACAAACTGTCTAAAATATTTTGTATCACCATCACTACGTCTGTTAATAAGCATTTTTCATAGAAAAAGTAAACATATAAATACGGTGAATACGCTGAATTGTTGAATTTTGCATAATTATCCACTGTTATGGAAATATGCTGTCCATATAGGCTCTTTACATGTCTTTTTATCAGAATTAAGACATGTGTCCTATAACAGACTTCAGTGACCGCAAACGACAATTTGTAACAGTCATAGTACTCTTTAAAAAGGTCATTAATGTCACTTTATGGAACACTTTATTAAAATATTTTCATACTAGGATTATGATATATATATAT
>NC_090734.1:93097413-93117413 GCF_036898095.1 Palaemon carinicauda
TATGTATGCCATTTCTAGGAATAAACTCTTTTGCATGAGTCCTGGAGGTACTTCAGCCTATAGTTTTCTCTAAAATTCCTTTACAAGGATCCCGGGATCATGTCTAGTGCTCCCATGATTATGGGTACAATTTCCACTGGCATATCCCTTGTCCTTCTTATTACTTTTTTCAGGTCTTGATACTTTCCATTTTTTCATCTCTTTCTCTTCAAATCTGGAGCCCCATGGTAGTGGAACATCAATGAGTGATACTTTGCCACTGAATCATGCCCATTTTTTTTATTTTGTACTGTGCAAGAGCCGGACATTCGCTTGGTATGTGGTTTATAGTTGAATTTTTCGTGTTGCATCTCCTACATATGGGAGAGATGTTGTTTCTGTCTATCGTTCTTTGAACACATCTGGTTCTTAGGGCCTGATGTTGTATGCCGTTATCATTCCTTCAGTTCCCTTCTTGAGCTCCCCCCTTAGTAACCATTGCCAAGTGTCATCATTGGCTAGTTCTTAAGTCTGTCTTATGTATTGTCCGTGCATTGGTTTGTTGTGCCAGTCCTCCGTTCTGTTTGTCATTATCCTGTCTCTGTATCTGTATATTTTGTGTCTTCCTCTACTTTTATCAGTCCTTCTTCCCATGCACTCTTGGGTTCTCAAATATTGCCCCATTGCTCTATTCCCGATGTTAAAACAGTCCTCTACACTAAGTGTCCTCTCCCTCCTTCCTTTCGTGTTATGTATAGTCTGTCCATATTTGCTCTTAGATGTAGTGCTTTGTGTATTGTCATGTGATTCCTAGTTTTCTGGTCTATGCTGTGGAGTTCTACCTTCATCTATTCGACTATTTCTGCACTGTATCTGATTACTAGTACTACCCACGTGTTTATGGCTTTTATCATATTTTCGGCGTTGAGTTTTGACTTGAGTAAAACCTTGAGAGTCTGCATATATTGTTTCCTGATCATGTCCTTCTTCTCATGGTGTTTTATATCCCCTCCTTCCATTATTCCTAGGAATTTGTGTCCTGTTTCCTCTATTTGTTTGATGTTGCTTCCATCTGGTAGGTTTTTCCCTCGAGTCCTTGTTATTTTGTCCTTTTGTATGTTGACTAAGGTACATTTTTTCTAATACAAACTCCATCCTGATGTCCCAGGATACAATCCTTACAGTCTGAACTAAGGTATCTATTTCCTTGAAACTCTTATCATACAGCATGATGTCTCCATGGACATCAGATGGTTAAATCTGCTGCCTCTTTTCTTGAGTTGGTACCCTGCATCCATCTTCTGCAGTACTTTTGTCATTGGAATAATGGCTACTATAAAGATTAGTGGGGACAGTGAGTCACCCTGCAAGATCCCTCTCCGGATATTAACCTCTGCTAGTCTCATTCCAGAGCTTATGAACAATATATTCCAGTTGCACATTGTACTTTTTTGGAAGCTGATAGTGTTTTCTTCTGCCCCATATATTTTAAGGCATTTTATTAGCTATGTGTGTGGTATCATGTCGAATGCTTCCTTATAGTCAATCCATGCTATGCTTAGGTTGGTTTTCCTTCTTCTGTTTTTCTTCAGTATCATTTTGTCTACCAGGAGCAGGTCTTTTGTGCTCCTACAATTCCTTCTGCAGCCTTTTTGTTGGTGGGGGAGGGTGTTTGTCTCCTCTAGGTAGTTGTATAGTTTTTTACTGATTATACCTGTTAGTAACTTCCATATTATTGGTAGGCAGGTGATAGGCCTGTAGTTACTGGCTATATTTCCCTCACTCTTGTTTTTCTGTACTAAGGATGTTATTCCTGTGATCATCCATTTGGGTGCATGATGATTTGAGATACAACGCTCTGCTATATGTTGGTGTTAGGCCTTAAGGTTTTTGAGTCAGTATCCATGGATATCATCAGATCCTGGGGCTTTCCAGTTTGGCATTTTCTTTAGTTGGTGTCATATTGCGTCCTCTTCCTTGATTTCCTGGAGCCATGTTGCATGATTGTTGTGTGATATTCGATTGCTACATATGTTTTCCCAGAGTGTCTTGCTTGGTTAGACTTCAGGGATTTCATGGTGGTTGTGTTCCCCTCTTAGTTGGCTGTATAGTCTTTTCTTGTTGGTTCCAAATAGTTTATTTCGTTGGTATCCCTTATTCGTGTTAATGTAGCGTTGGATCTTATATGATTTGGCCTTAAGCCTCTGTTTTACATCTTCTATTGTGTTGTTGAGTCCCCTCTCTTGTATTCTGTATTTCTCATTGAGTTCCTCAGTTGTTTTCCTGCTTCTTAGACTTTTTTTTTGCCATCTCTTTTAGTTTACTCAAGTCAGATCTCATCACCATGATTTGCCCTTCCAGGCGCCTTTTCCAAGGAGGTTGCCGTTTTGGTTTCTGTTGGGTTGGTAGTGTTGGTTGTGTAGGTGTTTGTATCCCCATCAGTTCTGCTACTAATCTTGCTCCTGCATATGCTAAGTTATTTGTTTCTGTGATACTGGTGGTAAGTATTATTCTCATTATTTCATTGAGCTCACTTGTTTTCTCCTATAATTGCTTGGTGTTGTAGGCTTTCATCGACGGGATCTTTGTTTTCTTTGTATCTAGCGCCATCAATTGTATAATTTTTTGTACCCATTTCATCCTCCCTGTTACTGAATCGGTGTTTCTTTGTGTGCCATTGTTTGATATCTCATCATCCCTGTTGTCGTCTGTGGCATCGTGTATCATGTTGTCTTCTTGTAATTTGTTGCTGTGTGTCATTTTCCTTTTCAGTTCCTCTTTTTCTGTTGGGGAGAGCCAATTCTTTTTCTTTATGTTCCCTACTTGATTTGCCATCCATTGCTTTTTTGGGGGGGTGTTATTACTTTCATTCCAGATGTTGACCAATCTTCTTCTATACTCTCTCTCCGTCAGTGCCTTTTGATGTACCATCTCCATATTTCCTTATTTTCTTTTCCTGCCCATATCTTCCTCGTGTTTTCTTTTGTATCTCCAATCTCTGGTTGTTGGCTTCTCGCACTGTGGTGGTCAGTTGCTGGATGACGACCTCCAAGTACTTGACGGTCTTCCCCTTCCATTTTGCTGAATACCTCTGTTGTCAGAGGTTCCATTTACACCATTGTCGTTTAATCCTTCATTCATTTCCATCATTGCTGAGTTTTGCTATTTAACCTATAGCTGGACCCCACCACATCAGGGATAGGTACTCATTAACAGCTGGGTAGTGTTGTTATTCTTGGTAGTCATTACGCCACCTTTTTCAAATAAATGACTCCGTCAGCAAGGACCACTCAACGCCACAAGCGTTGGAACCCTACCCATAGTCTCACCTCTCCCCCCCCCAAACCAGCCTATACCATTTTCAGACATCTTTACGAACTACATGGCTTCTCAATTCCGCCACACTGGATCCCAGGAGAAGGATGTCGGGATACGAGACCAAGGTCAATGACCAATGGGACAGCGGTCTGGTCAATAACCCCCACCCCCAATTTAGGGCCAAGTGGGGTTAAGTCAACCTAGGAACAACTGGGGGTCTTTCTTTGCTAACCAACCTCAGTGAGACAAACATCATCCTTCTTCGCTCTCAAGACTCCCTCGGAGCAGCATCTGTGACACGTCCTCCACAAGGGATGTCTGTTTCAGTAATTCAACCTCATCTTCCTTAGCCCTAATTTTTATCACCATATCCCATTCCTTCCCTTGTATCATAACGAGAGATTCTACCCACTGAAATTTGTTATCTCAATCATTATATCCTAACCTTAATTAATTCACCCTGTGAACGTGTTGATTCCCACATGATAGTGTTTCAATTCTCAAGTTAAGCACTTTTATTTTGTTTTCTTAAAAGATTTAACCACACGACTTCATCGTGTTCCCAGCCTGTAGAAGTAAGTGTTCGGTTGATATGATATTGCTGCGCTGAATCATCATCCATGATCCATCCAACTCCACGTGAAGCACCTCCTGGCTTACTAAAAATATACAGTAGTTATCTGTTGTGCTCCCCTTTAAATTAGCTTTTTATTCAAATATTATTGTAAATATATTATATCTATCTCGGTATGCCTTGTCTTATTGCCAACTGGCGACCTTACCATTATTCTCTTTTTTTGTTGTCGCCCTGAGTTCCTTAGGCATGGCTGGACTCACAAGTACTGGCGTAAAAAAAATTGGCGACCTTGCCAGATTTGCTAAGATAGTAATTTCAACTCATTGTATTTTAAGTAAAAAATTCCCTCCTTTCTGACTTTAGCAACGAGAAAAATCTCGATTTAATCTTAAATCCTTTTTCTTAATCACTGGAGTTGGAACCGTGGAAGAAAACAGCAAAAGCATTTCATTTCTATTGTTAAAATCTTGTTTATTGGTGCGTTTGCTTGCACCGCGAACCCTTTATTTTTTAAAAAAAACCTTTGTAGGCTTTAATTCCATAGTTCAGCAGGATAGTCAACCCCCTGTGGCAAGTTTACCTATTGTTTATTGATGCAGTGATTAACCAGTATCAAATATATTGTGCAGTGAGTGTAGGTTTGATTTTGTGTTAAAAATGCGTGAAGTGAAATAAAACAAATTTTAGGAAAAAACGTAATAAGCAAAGCCCGTGTGTATTTCAAATGTAGCCAACTTGCTATAACTAATCCCACGGTCATGTTTCCGAACGAAGCTAAGGTTTGTTATCATTAGCTTTATTATTTATTGACGAAATTCTTCGTAACAAAAGCGCAGACCTGAGATTTATGCTGAATTATTGAATTTTGGTAAGTTTTTCATGCACATATCGATCATTCATTTTCATGCATGAAATGATTTATAATTTGTTTTTATTGCTAGGATATAGGCTGTTCTCATATAGAAACTCTTGGCTTACGATTCACGTAAACGTTTCACGGCAGTGAGGCATAATTTCTGTGTTGCGTAATGGCAAGAATATGTTGCATCCCTTGTTATTTTGATTTTCTTTTAATAGTGGTATGTAATTTAATTTTGTAACATTTCGTGGGACAATTTTTATATACAAGATTTAAAAAGGATAGTTTTCGTATGATTATGTATAAAATTATTAACCTAAAGATAAAGGATTTACGATATCACATTCTATTTCATTTTTTTCTTCAGTCTTGGTATCCGCTCTTTTCGATAAACTATTTGGGAAGTGTAATCTCTCAAATTCATTTTTATTGTTAAAGGGAAAATATATAAAGGGGTTGATTTTCTTAGCGAAGCAATCAGCAAACCCAGTGACATTCTTTGTTTTATTTAATCTATTATACTTTAAATATAAAGATAAACTTTACTTTAAGAACAGAATTGCACGTGGTGGTGTTGCAAGAACGGACCCACACATTTTTACAAATCCATTTTTTTTATGTCTAGCATAGAGGATACATCATAGTTGTGATTCCATTTTATTTTGTCTATCATAGAGGGTCACCCATCGTTGTGATTCCAGTTTCTTATGACTAGCATAGAGGGTTACACATCGTGGAGATTCCATTTTTTTAAGATTAGCAGAGAGGGTCACACATTGTGGAGATTCCTTTTTTTTTATGACTAGCATAGAGGTTCACCCATAGTTGTGATTCCATTTTTTATGAATAGCATAGAGGTTCACCCTTTGTTGTGATTCCATTTTTTTATGACTAGCATAGAGGTTCACCCTTTGTTGTGATTCCATTTTTTTTATGAATAGCATAGAGGTTCACCCATAATTGTGATTCCCTTTTTTATGACTAGCATAGAGGTTCCCCAATAGTTGTGATTCCACTTTTTTATGACTAGCATAGAGGGTCACCCATAGTTGCAATTCCATTATTTTTATGACTAGCATAGAGGTTCACCCAGAGTTGTGATTCCATTTTATTATGACTAGCATAGAGGTTCACCCATAGTTGTGATTCCATTTTACATGACAAGCATAGACGTTCACCTATAGTTGTGATTCCATTTTCTTTTTATGACTAGCATAGAGGTTTAGCCATAGATGTGATTTCATTTTTTTTTTATTAGCATAAAGGTTCACCCATAGTTGTGATTCTATTTTTTTAAGACCAGCATAGAGGGTAACCCATCGTTGTGATTCTAGTTTTTTTTATGACTAGCATAGAGGTTTAGCCATAGATGTGATTTCATTTTTTTTTATTAGCATAAAGGTTCACCCATAGTTGTGATTCTATTTTTTTAAGACCAGCATAGAGGGTAACCCATCGTTGTGATTCCAGTTTTTTTTATGACTAGCATAGAGTATCACCCATCGTTATGATCCCTTTTTTTCATGTCTAGCATAGAGGGTCACCCATAGTTGTGATTCCATTGTTTTATGTTTAACATAGAGGGTCGCCGTTCTCTGTGATTCTATGTGAATATCTTATTTATTTATTTCGGACGCCTTACAACCATATAACCTACGTGGCCAACGATTGGCGTGCTCCCTGCTTTCTAAGTTAAACTCCTGTTCAATTACTTGTGAGGTTTACTATTCTGTGTTTGTTTTTTCTCGAGAGGTATTTTTTTTTACAGTCATTGTGTATTTTACCCAGCTCTATCTTTCTTTCTTCTGTGAGACTTTTGCATATGCTAGAGCTTCTTTCCCCTCTGTGTAATTTCTTGCACAGTCAACATCGTACCTTGTGCTGTTGCATTTGATATGGTCGCTGTCTCCACAAAACATTAGGAAAATGACTGCTTCTGAGATCAGTGCATTTGTGGATTTGGCAGAACGACAAGGCTATGAGGGAGAGGCATTGCGAAGGTATGTGTGATAGCTCACGAATGAAGCTAATACACAGAGAAGGACAAAACATGAAAAAATGCGGTATGAGAGAGAAAGACCGAGGTAACATGAATTAAAAATACATGAGATAGGAGCCCGATGGGCACAGCTCAAGAACTCGCCCCCATCAACCCAATGTTGCCTACGTCCAGCAGGACAACTGCAGGGAGGTCCAGTGTATTGAAAGAGTCACTAAAGAACTCCCTACAGTGGAGTTCCAGATAACAAAGCCCCAGATCCATAGGAAGTGTGAACTAAGGGGAATGAGCTCTCTCGGATATGAGGGCTGTGACATGCCCTTGGGTCAAGAGCTGATGAAGGTGGTATAGCGAGTGCCCCTCATTTACATGAAGGTTGACAAGCAAGAGCCCAGAACTTTGAGGAGGCCTCCTGCCAGGGAAGACAACTGGCTAGGTAACATTGACCTCTATGAGGCAGCTTAGCTAAGTGAGGAGGCCCAAGAGTTTTCCTCCTCCAGCACTGAGTCTGAGCCTCATATGCCAGAAGCTAATTCTGGTAGAAGTGTGCTGCTTTCCACCACAGGGGATAGGGCTATTTCCAGCACCATACCAGAGGAGTAAGATGAGGCAAAAGGGGAACCACCAATCAGCCCAGAGACCCCAAGAGGCCAGTTAGAGCTCATCAGATTCCAGCATTTTCACGAGAGTATAGAAGACTACAGGGTACCTACCTACTTAGACGAAGCTAGAATAAGCGTGATGGGAAATGTAGGTTCACTGACCAGGAGTAAGACCGGAAATCGTTTTCGATTAATAATGATTGATCATTTCACATGCTGCCTCGAAGCTGTGACAACTTGGTGTGCCATTGCCAATTGCGGACCACGGGTTCCTACTGACATTCCTAACGGACCATAACCCTCTAATATACTTGACCGAGCTACGTAATAGGAATAAAGGGCTCATGAGGTGGGGCATAGACCTCCAGAACTACAACTGGAAGGTAAAGCGCCTAAAGAGTTCAGATGAGAGAGTAGCAGTTGTGTTCTCTCGCATTAGTTCTCAGTGCAAAGTGACATATCCGTAACGTAGCCATAGTCAGTTGGTGAATCTAGGTTGTATGAAAAAATTTTAATTGGCCTTGGTGTCTCACCAGGTAGATAAACTTGAGGAGCCATCTTGGCATCATTAGTTGCATTTAATGTATTTTTATGTATTTATTTTATCTTTTTGCATACGATATGTCAATTTGCATGTGTTGCACTGCATTAGGTCACTTAACTTTACCTATTATCGCATTTTCATTTTTTAATTGTTGCCTCACAGCCACCATGCTTACTTCTATGTGGCACCTAAAGCTAATATACTATCAAAATAAATTAGATTTATGACCCTAGTTACAGCTTAGAAATTAATTCATTATCGAGGTGAGACTCACAAAGGGAGGATTCATCAAGGCTAATGGCTTCAGAACTTGCTTGCAGAGTTCTTGTCCTGTTTTTGGACAAAATCTCTTGGCAGTCATTACGCCACCTTTTTCAAACAAAAGACCCCGCCAGCAAGGACCACTCGATGCCATAAGCATTGGGAACCTACCCATAGTGTCACCAGCCGCCCCCCACCCACCACCCTATACCAGTCTACTCCCCTGAGGTTTAATTTTCAGACATTATTACAAAGCACAGGGCTGCTCAACGCTACCACACTGGATCCCAGGAAAAGGAGAGAGGCAAGATGTGAAGGATGTCAAGAGACGAAATCAAGGCCAATGGCCAATGGGACAGCGGTCAGGCCAATTCTCCTCCCCCCTCCCCAATTTGGGGCCAAGTGTGGTTAAGTTGACCTAGGAACAACTTGGGAACTGGGGATCTTTCTTCGCTAACCAACCTCCATGAGAGGAACTTCATCCTTCTTCGTTCTCAAGACTCCCTCAGAGCAGGACCTGTGACACCTCCTTCACAAGGGAGGAACCAGAGTCCTTTTTATTAAGGTAAGATGTCTGCTTCAGTACATCAACCTCATCCTCCTTATCCATCCCTTCTTTATAACATCCCATTCCTTTCCTTGCCTCCTAATTAGATATCCTACCCACAGAACCTTTTTTATCCCATTCCTTATATCCTAACCACCAGTGCCGTTTGCTCCTAACCTTGATTAATTCACGCTGTGACAGTGTTGATTCCTAGGTGATAGTGTTCAAATTCCTAAGTTGTGCACTTTTATTTTGTTTTCTTAAAAGATTTAACCACATGACTTCATCGTGTTCCCAGCCTGTAGAAGTAAGTGTTCGGTTGATAATTTGATTTATTTCCCCTTCCAGGAAATGAGATTGCTGCGCTGAATCATCATCCATGGTCCAACCAACTTCACGTGAAGCACCTCCTGGCTTACTAAAAATATACAGTAGTTATCTGTTGTGCTCCCCTTCAAATTAGCTTTTTATTCAAATATTATTGTAAATATATAATATCTATGTCGGTATGCCTTGTCTTATTGCCAACTGGCGACCTTACCATTATTCTCTTTTTTTGTTGTCGCCCTGAGTTCCTTAGGCATGGCTGGACTCACAAGTACTGGCGTAAAAAAAATTGGCGACCTTGCCAGATTCGCTAAGATAGTAATTTCAACTCATTGTATTTTAAGTAAAAAATTCCCTCCTTTCTGACTTTAGCAACGAGACAAATCTCGAATTAATCTTAAATCCTTTTTCTTAATCACTGGAGTTGGAACCGTGGAAGAAAACAGCAAATCATTTCATTTCTATTGTTAAAATCTTGTTTATTGGTGCGTTTGCTTGCACCGCGAACCCTTTATTTTTAAAAAAAAACCTTTGTAGGCTTTAATTCCATAGTTCAGCAGGATAGTCAACCCCCTGTGGAAAGTTTACCTATTGCTTATTAATGCAGTGATTAACCAGTATCAAATATATTGTGCAGTGAGTGTAGGTTTGATTTTGTGTTAAAAATGCGTGAAGTGAAATAAAACAGATTTTAGGAAAAAACGTAATAGGCAAAGCCCGTGTGTATTTCAAATGTAGCCAACTTGCTATAACTAATCCCACGGTCATGTTTCCGAACGAAGCTAAGGTTTGTTATCATTAGCTTTATTATTTATTGACGAAATTCTTCGTAACAAAAGCGCAGACCTGAGATTTATGCTGAATTATTGAATTTTGGTAAGTTTTTCATGCACATATCGATCATTCATTTTTATGCATGAAATAATTTATAATTTGTCTTTATTGCTAGGATATAGGCTGTTCTCATATCGAAACTCTTGGCTTACGATTCACGTAAACGTTTCACGGCAGTGAGGCATAATATCTGTGTTGCATAATGGCAAGAATACGTTGCATCCCTTGTTATTTTGATTTTCTTTTAATAGTGGTATGTAATTTAATTTTGTAATGTTTCGTAGGACAATTTTTATATACAAGATTTAAAAAGGATAGTTTTCGTATGATTATGTATAAAATTATTACCCTAAAGATAAAGGATTTACGATATCACATTCTATTTCATTTTTTTTTTCAGTCTTTGTATCCGCTCTTTTCGATAAACTATTTGGGAAGTGTAATCTCTCAAATTCATTTTTATTGTTAAAGGGAAAATATATAAAGGGGTTGATTTTCTTAGCGAAGCAATCAGCAAACCCAGTGACATTCTTTGTTTTATTTAATCTATTATACTTTAAATATAAAGATAAACTTTACTTTAAGAACAGAATTGCACGTGGTGGTGTTGCAAGAACGGACCCACACATTTTTACAAATCCATTTTTTTTATGTCTAGCATAGAGGATACATCATAGTTGTGATTCCATTTTATTTTGTCTATCATAGAGGGTCACCCATCGTTGTGATTCCAGTTTCTTATGACTAGCATAGAGGGTTACACATCGTGGAGATTCCATTTTTTTAAGATTAGCAGAGAGGGTCACACATTGTGGAGATTCCTTTTTTTTTATGACTAGCATAGAGGTTCACCCATAGTTGTGATTCCATTTTTTATGAATAGCATAGAGGTTCACCCTTTGTTGTGATTCCATTTTTTTATGACTAGCATAGAGGTTCACCCTTTGTTGTGATTCCATTTTTTTTATGAATAGCATAGAGGTTCACCCATAATTGTGATTCCCTTTTTTATGACTAGCATAGAGGTTCCCCAATAGTTGTGATTCCACTTTTTTATGACTAGCATAGAGGGTCATCCATAGTTGCAATTCCATTATTTTTATGACTAGCATAGAGGTTCACCCAGAGTTGTGATTCCATTTTATTATGACTAGCATAGAGGTTCACCCTTAGTTGTGATTCCATTTTACATGACAAGCATAGACGTTCACCTATAGTTGTGATTCCATTTTCTTTTTATGACTAGCATAGAGGTTTAGCCATAGATGTGATTTCATTTTTTTTATTAGCATAAAGGTTCACCCATAGTTGTGATTCTATTTTTTTAAGACCAGCATAGAGGGTAACCCATCGTTGTGATTCTAGTTTTTTTTATGACTAGCATAGAGGTTTAGCCATAGATGTGATTTCATTTTTTTTTATTAGCATAAAGGTTCACCCATAGTTGTGATTCTATTTTTTTAAGACCAGCATAGAGGGTAACCCATCGTTGTGATTCCAGTTTTTTTTATGACTAGCATAGAGTATCACCCATCGTTATGATCCCTTTTTTTCATGTCTAGCATAGAGGGTCACCCATAGTTGTGATTCCATTGTTTTATGTTTAACATAGAGGGTCGCCGTTCTCTGTGATTCTATGTGAATATCTTATTTATTTATTTCGGACGCCTTACAACCATATAACCTACGTGGCCAACGATTGGCGTGCTCCCTGCTTTCTAAGTTAAACTCCTGTTCAATTACTTGTGAGGTTTACTATTCTGTGTTTGTTTTTTCTCGAGAGGTATTTTTTTTTACAGTCATTGTGTATTTTACCCAGCTCTATCTTTCTTTCTTCTGTGAGACTTTTGCATATGCTAGAGCTTCTTTCCCCTCTGTGTAATTTCTTGCACAGTCAACATCGTACCTTGTGCTGTTGCATTTGATATGGTCGCTGTCTCCACAAAACATTAGGAAAATGACTGCTTCTGAGATCAGTGCATTTGTGGATTTGGCAGAACGACAAGGCTATGAGGGAGAGGCATTGCGAAGGTATGTGTGATAGCTCACGAATGAAGCTAATACACAGAGAAGGACAAAACATGAAAAAATGCGGTATGAGAGAGAAAGACCGAGGTAACATGAATTAAAAATACATGAGATAGGAGCCCGATGGGCACAGCTCAAGAACTCGCCCCCATCAACCCAATGTTGCCTACGTCCAGCAGGACAACTGCAGGGAGGTCCAGTGTATTGAAAGAGTCACTAAAGAACTCCCTACAGTGGAGTTCCAGATAACAAAGCCCCAGATCCATAGGAAGTGTGAACTAAGGGGAATGAGCTCTCTCGGATATGAGGGCTGTGACATGCCCTTGGGTCAAGAGCTGATGAAGGTGGTATAGCGAGTGCCCCTCATTTACATGAAGGTTGACAAGCAAGAGCCCAGAACTTTGAGGAGGCCTCCTGCCAGGGAAGACAACTGGCTAGGTAACATTGACCTCTATGAGGCAGCTTAGCTAAGTGAGGAGGCCCAAGAGTTTTCCTCCTCCAGCACTGAGTCTGAGCCTCATATGCCAGAAGCTAATTCTGGTAGAAGTGTGCTGCTTTCCACCACAGGGGATAGGGCTATTTCCAGCACCATACCAGAGGAGTAAGATGAGGCAAAAGGGGAACCACCAATCAGCCCAGAGACCCCAAGAGGCCAGTTAGAGCTCATCAGATTCCAGCATTTTCACGAGAGTATAGAAGACTACAGGGTACCTACCTACTTAGACGAAGCTAGAATAAGCGTGATGGGAAATGTAGGTTCACTGACCAGGAGTAAGACCGGAAATCGTTTTCGATTAATAATGATTGATCATTTCACATGCTGCCTCGAAGCTGTGACAACTTGGTGTGCCATTGCCAATTGCGGACCACGGGTTCCTACTGACATTCCTAACGGACCATAACCCTCTAATATACTTGACCGAGCTACGTAATAGGAATAAAGGGCTCATGAGGTGGGGCATAGACCTCCAGAACTATAACTGGAAGGTAAAGCACCTAAAGAGTTCAGATGAGAGAGTAGCAGTTGTGTTCTCTCGCATTAGTTCTCAGTGCAAAGTGACATATCCGTAACGTAGCCATAGTCAGTTGGTGAATCTAGGTTGTATGAAAAAATTTTAATTGGCCTTGGTGTCTCACCAGGTAGATAAACTTGAGGAGCCATCTTGGCATCATTAGTTGCATTTAATGTATTTATATGTATTTATTTTATCTTTTTGCATACGATATGTCAATTTGCATGTGTTGCACTGCATTAGGTCACTTAACTTTACCTATTATCGCATTTTCATTTTTTAATTGTTGCCTCACAGCCACCATGCTTACTTCTATGTGGCACCTAAAGCTAATATACTATCAAAATAAATTAGATTTATGACCCTAGTTACAGCTTAGAAATTAATTCATTATCGAGGTGAGACTCACAAAGGGAGGATTCATCAAGGCTAATGGCTTCAGAACTTGCTTGCAGAGTTCTTGTCCTGTTTTTGGACAAAATCTCTTGGCAGTCATTACGCCACCTTTTTCAAACAAAAGACCCCGCCAGCAAGGACCACTCGATGCCATAAGCATTGGGAACCTACCCATAGTGTCACCAGCCGCCCCCCACCCACCACCCTATACCAGTCTACTCCCCTGAGGTTTAATTTTCAGACATTATTACAAAGCACAGGGCTGCTCAACGCTACCACACTGGATCCCAGGAAAAGGAGAGAGGCAAGATGTGAAGGATGTCAAGAGACGAAATCAAGGCCAATGGCCAATGGGACAGCGGTCAGGCCAATTCTCCTCCCCCCTCCCCAATTTGGGGCCAAGTGTGGTTAAGTTGACCTAGGAACAACTTGGGAACTGGGGATCTTTCTTCGCTAACCAACCTCCATGAGAGGAACTTCATCCTTCTTCGTTCTCAAGACTCCCTCAGAGCAGGACCTGTGACACCTCCTTCACAAGGGAGGAACCAGAGTCCTTTTTATTAAGGTAAGATGTCTGCTTCAGTACATCAACCTCATCCTCCTTATCCATCCCTTCTTTATAACATCCCATTCCTTTCCTTGCCTCCTAATTAGATATCCTACCCACAGAACCTTTTTTATCCCATTCCTTATATCCTAACCAACAGTGCCGTTTGCTCCTAACCTTGATTAATTCACGCTGTGACAGTGTTGATTCCTAGGTGATAGTGTTCAAATTCCTAAGTTGTGCACTTTTATTTTGTTTTCTTAAAAGATTTAACCACATGACTTCATCGTGTTCCCAGCCTGTAGAAGTAAGTGTTCGGTTGATAATTTGATTTATTTCCCCTTCCAGGAAATGAGATTGCTGCGCTGAATCATCATCCATGGTCCAACCAACTTCACGTGAAGCACCTCCTGGCTTACTAAAAATATACAGTAGTTATCTGTTGTGCTCCCCTTCAAATTAGCTTTTTATTCAAATATTATTGTAAATATATAATATCTATGTCGGTATGCCTTGTCTTATTGCCAACTGGCGACCTTACCATTATTCTCTTTTTTTGTTGTCGCCCTGAGTTCCTTAGGCATGGCTGGACTCACAAGTACTGGCGTAAAAAAAATTGGCGACCTTGCCAGATTCGCTAAGATAGTAATTTCAACTCATTGTATTTTAAGTAAAAAATTCCCTCCTTTCTGACTTTAGCAACGAGACAAATCTCGAATTAATCTTAAATCCTTTTTCTTAATCACTGGAGGTGGAACCGTGGAAGAAAACAGCAAATCATTTCATTTCTATTGTTAAAATCTTGTTTATTGGTGCGTTTGCTTGCACCGCGAACCCTTTATTTTTAAAAAAAAACCTTTGTAGGCTTTAATTCCATAGTTCAGCAGGATAGTCAACCCCCTGTGGAAAGTTTACCTATTGCTTATTAATGCAGTGATTAACCAGTATCAAATATATTGTGCAGTGAGTGTAGGTTTGATTTTGTGTTAAAAATGCGTGAAGTGAAATAAAACAGATTTTAGGAAAAAACGTAATAGGCAAAGCCCGTGTGTATTTCAAATGTAGCCAACTTGCTATAACTAATCCCACGGTCATGTTTCCGAACGAAGCTAAGGTTTGTTATCATTAGCTTTATTATTTATTGACGAAATTCTTCGTAACAAAAGCGCAGACCTGAGATTTATGCTGAATTATTGAATTTTGGTAAGTTTTTCATGCACATATCGATCATTCATTTTTATGCATGAAATAATTTATAATTTGTCTTTATTGCTAGGATATAGGCTGTTCTCATATCGAAACTCTTGGCTTACGATTCACGTAAACGTTTCACGGCAGTGAGGCATAATATCTGTGTTGCATAATGGCAAGAATACGTTGCATCCCTTGTTATTTTGATTTTCTTTTAATAGTGGTATGTAATTTAATTTTGTAATGTTTCGTAGGACAATTTTTATATACAAGATTTAAAAAGGATAGTTTTCGTATGATTATGTATAAAATTATTACCCTAAAGATAAAGGATTTACGATATCACATTCTATTTCATTTTTTTTTTCAGTCTTTGTATCCGCTCTTTTCGATAAACTATTTGGGAAGTGTAATTTCTCAAATTCATTTTTATTGTTAAAGGGAAAATATATAAAGGGGTTGATTTTCTTAGCGAATCAATCAGCAAACCCAGTGACATTCTTTGCTTTATTTAATCTATTATACTTTAAGTATAAATATAAACTTTACTTTAAGAATAGAGTTGCACGTGGTGGTGTTGCAAGAACGGACCCACACATTTTTACAAATCCATTTTTTTTATGTCTATCATAGAGGGTCACCCATCGTTGTGATTCCAGTTTCTTATGACTAGCATAGAGGGTTACGTATCGTGGAGATTCCATTTTTTTAAGATTAGCAGAGAGGGTCACACATTGTGGAGATTCCATTTTTTTATGACTAGCATAGAGGTTCACCCATAGTTGTGATTCCATTTTTTATGAATAGCATAGAGGTTCACCCTTTGTTGTGATTCCATTTTTTTATGACTAGCATAGAGGTTCACCCCTTGTTGTGATTACATTTTTTTTACGAATAGCATAGAGGTTCACCCATAATTGTGATTCCCTTTTTTATGACTAGCATAGAGGTTCCCCAATAGTTGTGATTCCACTTTTTTATGACTAGCATAGAGGTTCACCCATAGTTGTGATTCCATTTTACATGACAAGCATAGACGTCCACCTATAGTTGTGATTCCATTTTCTTTTTATGACTAGCATAGAGGTTTAGCCATAGATGTGAATTATTTTTTTTTATTAGCATCAAGGTTCACCCATAGTTGTGATTCTATTTTTTTAAGACCAGCATAGAGGGTCACCAATAGTTGTGATTCCATTGTTTTATGTTTAACATAGAGGGTCACCGTTCTCTGTGATTCTATGTGAATATCTTATTTATTTATTTCGGACGCCTTACAACCATATAACCTGCTTTCTAAGTTAAACTCCTGTTCAATTACTTGTGAGGTTTACTATTCTGTGATTGTTTTTTCTCGAGAGGTATTTTTTTTACAGTTATTGTGTATTTTACCCAGCTCTATCTTTCTTTCTTCTGTGAGACTTTTGCATATGCTAGAGCTTCTTTCCCCTCCGTGTAATTTCTTGCACGGTCAACATCGTACCTTGTGCTGTTGCATTTGATCTGGTCGCTGTCTCCACAAAACATTAGGAAAATGACTGCTTCTGAGATCAATGCATTTGTGGATTTGGCAGAACGACAAGGCTATGAGGGAGAGGCATTGCGAAGGTATGTGTGATAGCTCACGAATGAAGCTAATACATAGAGAAGGACAAAACATGAAAGAATGCGGTATAAGAGAGAAAGACCGAGGGAACATGAATTAAAATTACATGAGATAGAAGCCCGATGGGCACAGCACAAGAACTCGCCCCCATCAACCCAATGTTGCCTACGTCCAGCAGGACAACTGCAGGGAGGTCCAGTGTATTGAAAGAGTCACCAAAGAACTCCCTACAGTGGAGTTCCAGATAACCAAGCCCCAGCTCCATAGGAAGTGTGAACTAAGGGGAATGAGCTCTCTCGGATATGAGGGCTGTGACATGCCCTTGGGTCAAGAGCTGATGAAGGTGGTATAGCGAGTGCCCCTCATTTACATGAAGGTTGACAAGCAAGAGCCCAGAACTTTGAGGAGGCCTCCTGCCGGGGAAGACAACTGGCTAGGTAACATTGACCTCTATGAGGCAGCTTAGCTAAGTGAGGAGGCCCAAGAGTTTTCCTCCTCCAGCACTGAGTCTGAGCCTCATATGCCAGAAGCTAATTCTGGTAGAAGTGTGCTGCTTTCCACCACAGGGGATAGGGCTATTTCCAGCACCATACCAGAGGAGTAAGATGAGGCAAAAGGGGAACCACCAATCAGCCCAGAGACCCCAAGAGGCCAGATAGAGCCCATCAGATTCCAGCATTTTCACGAGAGTATAGAAGACTACAGGGTACCTACCTACTTGAACGAAGCTGGAATAAGCGTGATGGGGTATGTAGGTTCACTGACCAGGAGTAAGACCGGAAATCGTTTTCGATTAATAATGATTGATCATTTCACATGCTGCCTCGAAGCTGTGACAACTAGGTGTGCCATTGCCAATTGCAGACCACGGGTTCCTACTGACATTCCTAACGGACCATAACCCTCTAATCTACTTGACCGAGCTACGTAATAGGAATAAAGGGCTCATGAGGTGGGGCATAGACCTCCAGAACTACAACTGGAAGGTAAAGCGCCTAAAGAGTTCAGATGAGAGAGTAGCAGTTGTGTTCTCTCGCATTAGTGCTCAGTGTAAAGTGACATATATCCGTAACGTAGCCATAGTCAGTAGGTGAATACAGGTTGTATGAAAATATTTTAATTGGCCTTGGTGTCTCACCAGGTAGATAAACTTGAGGAGCCATCTTGGCATCATTAGTTGCATTTAATGTATTTTTATGTATTTATTTTATCTTTTTGTATACGATATGTCAATTTGCATGTGTTGCACTGCATTAGGTCACTTAACTTTAACTATTATCGCATTTTTTATTTTTTAATTGTTGCCTCACAGCCACCATGCTTACTTCTATGTGGCACCTAAAGCTAATATACTATCAAAATAAATTAGATTTATGACCCTAGTTACAGCTTAGAAATTAATTCATTATCGAGGTGAGAATTACAAAGGGAGGATTCATTAAAGCTAATGGCTTCAGAACTTGCTTGCAGAGTTCTTGTCCTGTTTTTGGACAAAATCTCTTGGCAGTCATTACGCCACCTTTTTCAAACAAAAGACCCCTCCAGCAAAGGACCACTCGATGCCATAAGCATTGGGAACCTACCCATAGTGTCACCAGCCGCCCCCCACCCACCACCCTATACCAGTCTACTCCCCTGAGGTTTAATTTTCAGACATCATCACAAAGCACAGGGCTGCTCAACGCTACCACACTGGATCCCAGGAAAAGGAGAGAGGCAAGATGTGAAGGATGTCAAGAGACGAAACCAAGGCCAATGGCCAATGGGACAGCGGTCAGGCCAATTCTCCTCCCCCCTCCCCAATTTGGGGCCAAGTGTGGTTAAGTTGACCTAGGAACAACTTGGGAACTGGGGATCTTTCTTCGCTAACCAACCTCCATGAGAGGAACTTCATCCTTCTTCGTTCTCAAGACTCCCTCAGAGCAGGACCTGTGACACTTCCTTCACAAGGGAGGAACCAGAGTCCTTTTTATTAAGGTAAGATGTCTATTTCAGTACATCAACCTCATCCTCCTTATCCATCCCTTCTTTATAACATCCCATTCCTTTCCTTGCCTCCTAATGAGATATCCTACCCACCGAACCTTTTTTATCCCATTCCTTATATCCTAACCAACAGTGCCGTTTGCTCCTAACCTTGATTAATTCACGCTGTGACAGTGTTGATTCCTAGGTGATAGTGTTCAAATTCCTAAGTTGTGCACTTTTATTTTGTTTTCTTAAAAGTTTTAATCACACGACTTCATCGTGTTCCCAGCCTGTAGGAGTAAGTGTTCGGTTGATATTTTGATTTATTTTCCTTTCCAGGGGATGAGATTGCTGCGCTGAATCGTCATCCACGGTCCATCCAACGTGTTAAAGTTGTTTATCTTTACACACACACACAAAAATGGTTTCAAATAATAATAATAACCTTCAATTATTACAGATTATAAGCAAAATTAAGTTGTGCGCATCTCACTATGTCCTTTCATTGGTCTTACTTTGCTAAAGTATATTTAGACTTGATTCTTTATTTCTCTCTAATTCATAGTAAAGACGCATTTTGATAGAAAAGATTTGATAAAGCATATATTTCATTTATTACACGAATCTCGTATATTTTGTCATAGTTTTAATCTTTAGCTTTTGTTATTGATAGAATATCTGACCTATAAGGTAGATATTATTTCAGGCTAGTTTTATGTAGGCTACACTCTCATACCATTTAGGGTTAGTGATAATAAGAATAAAAGGTATATTTGATCATTCCAATACATCTAATAATGGCCAAATGCTTTAAGGTATTTAAAGGTATTATAGCATCTCGTGTTTTTTACACTCAAAACATAGTAACGTCAGAACACGATAATATAATCGCATTTAATCATTTATTTTCGTATTAGAATGTTCTGAAACATATAAATGTGTTACAGATATAATACACACATGATATAAAGGTGCAGAACTTAAGTTATATAACGGATATTGTTTAAGAATATTTTAGAAGTGCTTATTCAATAACTGCCCATATTCATGTAATCAACCAGGTGTCAATACTTTAACAGTAATGAAAGTACGTTAAAGATAAGAAATACATGAATCTATTGTTAGAACACTTAAAGATATCTATATGTGTAGTATGGCAAAGTAAAACTACATAAAGATAGCGAAGAAAGGAGTTAGACAGTGATACTCAATAACTCCTAAATTATTCACAGTCTTTTTAGAATAATTTTCAACAATTTACATTTAGAAGATATAGGAATTGACATTTATAAGGAGTACCCAATAAACAAAAGATTTTCAGATGCTATAATTCCATTAGTGAATCATAGAGGGAATTACTAAATATGATAATAAATTTGAATAAAGAAAACAGAAATGTAAGAT
>NC_090734.1:93119913-93137413 GCF_036898095.1 Palaemon carinicauda
ATATATATATATATATATATATATATATATATATATATATATATATATATATATATATATATATATGTATATATATATACACATAAGCTAAAGTCATGGATTTTTGTAGCAATCAAAAAATTAATGATGAGAGGAGGTACAAATAAAAGACCTTCATATTGTAAAGATGATATAATATCTACAGTGATGGTCAAAACAGGAGCAAAAATCTTTCTTAAAGTGAATGAATGATTTATCTTTAATTACATATTGATTGCTATCCAAGTCTCTTGTTGACTTTCAAATTTTCTTTGATATTTTACTGTAAAATGCTCATAAGCTCTAGGTAATGATAATTCACATTATAGCTTCACACTCGCAGAGAAAGGACGCATAATAAGTTACTGCTAGTCTTCTTCTATCAGAAAAATATCCATACTCCTCGTCTCAAATCTGACTTATTAACTGAATATGACAAAGTTAATTTCTTTTCAAGTCAAGCAAAAGAAGGGGAACACATGTTGCTTGTTTCACACTATATGTCAGGGGCAGAAGTAGATACTAACACCGCAACAAAGAGGAGTGTCATTTGGTGTGTTGGGTACCCATTGGGGAAAAGGGCACACGACAATGGATGGCGCCCAATCCCCCTCAACCTACTTCCAGGGGTGAGTTTTTAAGGCCCCTGTCTCTATGGGGTCAAGTGCCTTCTCCAAGATATAGGTGGTAGGCTATTACTACGTGATATAAGGAATCTAGGTCCCCCAGATCTAGGTTGCCTTACCTCAAGTCTCTTAGTGTTTTTCTAATCACCTTTCTGCTTTGACCTGAAAAGTAAAAGAATGACAATAGTTTTTATTCACCATACATGGTACATTTCCTATCCCAGGAGCGAGGTGCCTTGTGACCGGCTTTATCATTATGTAATGGCCCATCTAAGTATTTAATTTAATCCCTAGCTCGTGACAATAGCTATGCAGAGTCATATCTATGTCTGGTTTCCTTAGTTTATATGGTGTTATGATTAACAACAGCAGCAACAAATGCGTCAATTATAATAACAAAAGTTATAATGTTTTGAATAAATCATTCTTTTCAGTTTCTCAAACTTTAAAATCAGTGAATGGTATCAATCTAATTTCCAAATAGAGATTTTTCATTTCATTAACAGGTAATTTGAATAAATGTTATTTGAATAAAACAACTTTCGTCTTTGAGGACATGCTATGATGTAGCCAAACCTGTTAAACTAATTAATTTCCGAATAAAAAAATAAATAGAAAATTGCATCCATCGCCCACATCTTCTTGAGAGAGAGAGAGAGAGAGAGAGAGAGAGAGAGAGAGAGAGAGAGAGAGAGAGAGAGAGAGAGAGAGAGAGAGAGAGACGGAATTTGGCAACACTCGAATCATCTGGAGTAATGAGCAGAAATTTATCATGATTTCACCGACTTCCCTGATTTTATTACACGAAAGAATATTTCCCTGAATTGTTGGTTTAAAGGGATTTAGCAATGGATTATAAGAGAAAGGGAAAGTTTGAGGAGATATGAGAAATTGTATAATTTTGGGGACCGACCATGATGATAAATACATGTAGTACTCGGCGTAAGTAGACTTATTATATTTTTTGTTAATCACAGTCTTCAGACATCGGTTATATATGATGCTGGGTTCCTGGTAATATCCCGCTTCAATATGATTTTATCGCTTTTGTCACTATATGCGCTGTTTCACTTAGCCAGCTTGTTCGCACAAGTCATATGGCTTTATAGGCTCCTACTTTTCCAAGATTCCTTTTCAATGACAACCTTTGCTCTCTAGTGCTCTTGTGATTATTGGCACCACTTCTACATGTTTTTTCCATAGCCTTCTGAAATTATTATTATTATTATTATTATTATTATTATTATTATTATTATTATTATTGTTATTATTATTATTATTAATAATATTGCATTGATTGACAGAGAGAGAGAGAGAGAGAGAGAGAGAGAGAGAGAGAGAGAGAGAGAGAGAGAGAGAGAGAGAGAGATTTTATATAAATAAATGGTTTTATACCCCAAGGGAAATGTTCCTCTTCGCAATAAATAATCTCCAGTGATTTATCTGTCGCCCAATCGAACATTTGTTTGTTCTCTACTTGGATTAAACCAAATCATTTACAGATCCTAATATGTTCAGAGAAAATGAATGCGATCTCCTATTGTCTCTTCAACTTTCTTTTGGAAGATTTTTGAAAATTAGACGGACTGGACCATCTGGTCTCCCAAAAGAATTGGATATAGGCATCACAGGATTTTTAAGACTTGCATTAACGTAGGACATCAGAAATAAGAGTGTCTTCGATGGTATTATTAGATAAGTTATTGTTAGTTTTGCTAATGTGAGTGATATTAACAGTGAGGTTTTTTTTATAGCTTTTTTTATTTAATAAGTTTTTTTTTAATGAGGGAAACTAAAAAATTGCATATTTTTGCTTGCATTTTACTCAGGCAAAATATTAGAAAATTATTAGTAAGAATAAGTTAATTATTATATATCTTGGTAAGATTTAAAAACCAGAAAATCTTACTTATCTAGAATTAGATGAACCTACAAAAATCTCCATCGTTTGCTTTACTGTAGTGCTTGAGTCTTCCATCTGTCATTTCAAATGATTGTCTCTTGAAAGCGTCGTCTCGAGAAAAGGTATCTTGACTGAGATTTGCTTTACAATTTTATTGAACTAATATATGAATCCATAGTGTAAAATATCGTTTCAATAATTTCTAAATTGCATATGCCAGAGAGAGAGAGAGAGAGAGAGAGAGAGAGAGAGAGAGAGAGAGAGAGAGAGAGAGAGAGAGAGAGAGAGAGAGAGAGATAATAAATCATTCCATGCCACATACTCAAGACTTCTATGAAACTAGAGTTTGGATATGTAACTGAAGAAAGAGTAATGCTTATTTTTATTCAGTTCGATATTATAAGCTTTATCATGATTATTATCCAAAGACCTTTTTTTTATGTGTAAAAAATCAATGAAATCTCGTTATTCGTACAAGTTTATTATTGAGTTACAAGTTGATGTTTCCTTTGATCATGGTCGGTAACTATATCATTGGATTTAACAAAAAATGGTAAATAAAATATATTGCTTTTATCTTTCCGGGAAATAATGAAAAATAAGTTTTTGGAAATTATAATTAGATACAATAGCATAACTTAAAAAGTACTGTGAATAAATTCAAGGCCCCTAACTCTGGAACGACTGCCTGTAAAGAATCAATTTTTCATTAAAAATGGAGAGATAAATATCATTAGAGATTAATTGATATCTACAACTAATTATCTTATAAGACCAAAACTTTAATCAACATTGTTTCTTTAAGTCTTACAAGCTTAGTTTTCCGACGAGATTTTTTGATATCATAATGCAAAACTGTTGCCTACATAAGATAAATTCAAGATTGTTTCTTTCTAGCCAATACTAGCACTGGTGCAGGCACTGAAGGAATAGCTTTTTTTTATGTGGTAAATATCACTGTTATTCCATGAACATGAGTCATGGTAAAACAATGAAACAATCTCTAATAGATTTAGTAGATTTGAGAACAAATGCCTCAAAAACACATTAAGAGTTAAATGATAGGACAGGATTAGAATGAAAATATAAGGGAGATTACTCGTGTGCCAAATGTGAATGAGATCATGATGGTTTGTAGATGGAGATGGTATGGGCATTCTCATCACACCCCCCCCCCCCCCAAGAGAGATCAGTTTAACCTAACGTTCAGTAGGGTTTCACGGGGGACTAGTAGAGTTGGAAGACCCCGGCTACATGGTTGAGGACTAAGAAGCGCGTAGTAGGAGATGATGAATGAAGAAGTATTGAATTTCAAGCTCATGATGGAAACGACAGGTGTAATGTAACCTTTGCGTCTATAGGAGTAGGAGGAGATGATGATATATATCTATCTATATATCTGGCAACATATATATATATATATATATATATATATATATATATATATATATATATATATATATATATATATATATATATATATATATATATATATATATATATATATATATATATATATATATATATAACGGATTTTGAGCGAAGCGAAAGATCTATTTTTGGGTGAGATGGCCATGTCATCCTGATGGAAGTTCTTACTGGGTAGCTTCCTAGGGTATATTACAACTACGGCGATATTCCCAGAGAATTTACCTTAATGTACCAGAATTCTAACTCCTGGAGCGAATATCCCTCGTGAAAGGGATATCGCGACATATCAGAGGACGTATTCTTGACACGCCACATGGCAATCTGCACCCCAAACAGAGATTACGTATCGCAGGGGTCAATTGGCAAAAAAACGAAATTGGGAAAGAAAAAGGGAGAGCCACTCCTAAGGCTCCCTATTCTCCCGTTTCGTAAGTGTGCCTGGCGCCAATCCTGGCGCCATCTGTATTCCTTGCAGCGTACACGAGGTGCTACAGATACTGTATGTAGGGAGGGGTCCTACAGCCCTTTCATAGAAAGGGAAGGGCGGGTCCATCAGGACGATATGGCCATCTCACCCAAAAATTGATTTTTCGCTTCGCTCAAAATCCGTTTTTTGGGCTCAAGCCATGTCGTCCTGATGGAAGTATACCAGAGCATTACTGAATCTGTGGATTCTCAGAACATGCCGTACTCCCCGGAGGTAACTTTTCCTCGGTCGACTAGACCTAGAGACCTAAGATGTTACCGTTATACATCTTTTCAACTAACTATAAACCATATTAGAGCTTCCTGCCCCCTACAGGGAAGAGTCCTACTAGACTCTGGAAAAGTCACGAAGAGTACATATACCTCTGTATGAATACCAGGCAACCCAAAACTTTAAGCATAAGTATGATAGTAAACAGAACTTGTTTATCTAAAAGAAAAAACATTAAATGCCACTTTTTGAGATACCGAGGTATCAAAGTCATAAAAATCTGTATTACAAATCAATCACATTAGCGTTAGAAACGCTCGGCACACATGTCTGCACTTATGCTAGGTTCACCTTTGGAAATGGAACAGTCTACATGGGCAACTCAGTGCACTCACTTAGTTTGTAGTACAGTATGTAACTACACACTCACCCTGGAATTAATCGTCCCAATTAAAAGCACTGTTCCTCGCAGAGTTAAACAGTAGGGTTAACGACGCGACCCACTGCTACCACAGATCTCTTTAGTTCCTCTACTTGCTTCGCATAGTGGCGAAAGAACACTCTGGAAGACTTCCAGCCAGTGTATGAACGGAGATGTTCAAAATCCATACAATTAAAGAAATTTAAGGATGATGCAACTTTTCTCGGATCGTGACCTGCGGTTGTACTGTCAGGATCCGCTCTGCGAATAAAATATGTGACTTTCGCTCTGAGTGGATTCAGAGATAAATTTGAGCCTGATGTTTCTCCCCTGAATAGTTGACCACCCTTGAAGTCTGAAGTTCTATGAAGATAGACCTTAAGGCATTCTACTGGAGATAGAGATGCATCTTCTTTCAGAGGGCAGATTCTCCAAGGATCCCACCTGTTGGTGGGTAACTCATTCTTGGCGAGAAACGTAGGATCCGGAAACAGGTTCAGTTCTCCCCCATCCAGGAAGTGAACATGACCTGCCTCTCTCGAGAGGGCTACAATCTCACTAACCCTGGCCCTGGACGCGAGTGCAAATAGGAAAATAACTTTTTGTGTCAAATCCTTTAACGCACACTCTTCATTGCTCAATAGAGAAGCAAAATGAAGAATTTTGTCTAAAGACCATGAAATGGGCTTTGGAGGTGCTGAAGGTCTGAGCCTAGCGCAGGCTTTCGGAACTTTATTAAAGATCTCGTTACCTAGGTTGACCTGGAAGGCATATAGAATGGGTCTTGTCAAAGCAGACTTACATGCTGAAATCGTGTTAGCTGCCAACCCTTGACCATGGAGGTGGATGAAGAAAGATAAGCAGAAGTCTGTCGAGATCTCCTGCGGATTCTTCGCCTTGACAAAAGCCACCCATTATCTCCAAGATGACTTATATTGCCTTCTAGTAGATTTGCACTTATATTCCTCAAGGAAGTCTATGCTTGCTTTCGAAATCCCGAAACGCTTTCTCACCGCTAGGGAGAGAAAATCATGTGCCGCAGGGTCCGAGTTTTCTGTAATGAAGCGCAGACAGTCGACTTCTGGACTCGCTGGGTCAGAACTGGATCTGGTAGCGGTACAAACTTCAGTCGTAGTTCCAATGCCAGGGGGAACCACACGCTGTTCGGCCACTTGTGGGCCACTATTGCCGCTACCCTCTTGAAGGATCTCAGTTTGTTGAGGACCCTCAACAGAAGGTTGTGAGGAGGGAACAGATAAATCCTGGACCATCTGTTCCAGTCGAGGGACATCGCGTCCACTGCTTCCGCTTAGGGGTCCTTGTACGGGGACACGTACAGGGGCAACTTCTTGTTGTCTTTCGTCGCAAAGAGGTCTATCTGCAGTTCTGGGACTTGATTCAGAATGAAGGAGAATAATCCTGCGTCTAAGGACCATTCCGACTCTACCGGTGTGAACCTGGATAGAGCGTCCGCTGTCACATTGCGGACTCCTTGATGGTGAACTGCCAACAGGTACCACTTCTTCTTTTCCGCCAATCGGAAGATGGCCAACATCACCTGGTTGAGAGCTGGTGACCTCGATCCTTGCCGATTCAAGCATCTCACAACTACCTCGCTGTCCATCACCAACCTTATGTGGATCGAGTGACGAGGGGAGACTTTCTTCAAGGTAAGGAGCACTGCCATAGCTTCTAGAAAGTTTATGTGAAAGGTCTTGAATAGCTTGGACCAAGTTCCCTGGACTTTTTTCTGATGAGAGTGACCTCCCCATCCCTCCCTGGAGGCGTCTGAGTGAATCGTCACCGACGGGGGAGGTGGCTGAAGAAGAACCGACTTCTTTATATGTCTGGCTTGGGACCAAGGCCTGAGAAGAGTACGTAGCCGAAGCGGAACTGGTCTTCTCAGATCTCTTCGCGCGTTTGATGCTTAACTTCTCCAAACTCCGGTTGCATCCTTTAGCTGTGCTTTTAGTATTGGGTCTGTCACCAAAGCAAACTGGAGAGAGCCCAGTAGCCTCTCCTGTTCGCGTCTTGATATCCTTTCGAAATCTAGAAGTCTCTTGACAGAACCCGCTATCCCCTTCCTTTTCTTCGCCGGGATGGAGAATCGGTGTGACAATAGGTCCCAGTGGATTCCCAGCCACTGGAACTTTTGAGATGGAGAAAATCGAGACTTTTTTCTGTTGATCTTGAAGCCTACGTACTCTAGGAACTGGATCACTTGACTGGAAGCTTGCAAGCATTCTGTCTAGGATGCTACCCACACCAACCAGTCGCCCAGGTAGGCTACTACCTGAATTCCCTTTAGGCGTAATTGTTTGAAAGCTACGCTCGCAAGCTTCGTGAAAATCCTTGGGGCTACGTTTAGCCCGAATGGCATGGCTCTGAAAGCGTATAGTCTTCGTTGTAGCCTGAACCCTTGGTAGGGGGAGAGTCGACGGTTGATTGGAACGTGCCAATAGGCGTATGACAAGTCTATAGAGACTGAATATGGCCTCTTGGGCAGTAAGGTCCTTATGTGTTGTAGTGTTAGCATCTTGAATTTGCAATTCACTAAGAACTTGTTGAGTGGCGACAAGTTCAGAATGACTCTGAGCTTTTCCGAGTCTTTCTTGGGAACACAAAACAGCCTCCCTTGGAATTTGATGGAGTTCACCTTTCAGATCACATTTTTCTCCAACAGTTCTTGAACGTACTCCTCCAGAACTGGGGTGGAGTGTTGGAAAAACCGAAGGCACGGGGGTGGAGTGCTGTACCAGCTCCAGCCCAGTCCATTCTTGAGTAGGCTGTGGGCCCAGGGATTGAAGGTCCACCGATCCCAAAATTTCAGAAGTCTCCCTCCTACCGGTATCATCTCACTTGGACTGCCGTCCTGAGGTCTTGCCTCCCTGACCACGACCACCCCTGAATCCCCTTCCCCTTGAGGGGCGCCTAGACGAGCCTCTGGCTGCTCCTCTAGGCTTTGCTCGAAAGGAAGTAGACTGCCCTTCGAACGTTGGGGTGAATGCCGTGGACTGTGTCGACACAGCCTGGGGTACCCACTGAAAGTGGTCGGGGTTTGTGCCACCATCTGGGGCACTGAAGGCAATGGCAATTGCAGTTGCTGTTGCTGTCTAAAAGGTTTGGCTGGCCGAGACGGTAGCCTAGTCCTCATATTCTTCCTCTTTGGTTGAGGACCCTCATCTGGGGAAGACTTTCTTTTGATAGCCAGGCCCCACTTCTGGAGAAGGTTTCTATTCTCCAAGGCAGCCTTATCAACAACTTCTTTGACCAAATCGGTAGGGAAAAGGTCTTTGCCCCAAATGTTGGAGGAGATTAGTTTCTTTGGCTCGTGCCTCACCGTAGCCGAGGTGAACACAAACTCCCTACAAGCTCTGCTCGACTTGACGAAGACATAAAGGTCCTTTGTCACTGTGGCCAGATGAGTCTTGGCCACTACCATGAATATTTCATGGACCTTGGGGTCACTTGCCATCGTCTCAAGAGTAGTCTGAAGAGACATTGAGGCAGCCAGTCTTTCTTTTGTCTCGAACTCTCTCCGCAAAAGGAAGTCAGACAGCTTAGGGAGGTCCTCGCTGAACTGACGTCCAGCAATATCAGCCTCCAACTTCCCAACTGAGAATGTAAGATGGACGTCCTTCCAGTCTTTGTGGTCCATAGGCAGGGCCAGCGACAAGGGTTTACACTCCTCCAGGGAGGGGCAAGGCTTGCCGGCCTCGACTGCTTTTAGTACAGCCGCAAACCCTTTCTGTAAAAAGGGGAAGGCTCTAGCAGGAGAGGACACAAAGGAAGGGAGCTTCTTGCTCAATGCAGCTACCTTTGAGTTAGAGAAGCCCCTCTCTTTCATCGAGGATGAAAGCAGAGCTTGAGCCTTAGCATGGTCCATCACTATGATTTCCTTCGGCTCTGTCTCCTCCTTTGAAGCTGGTTCCTTCCTCAGCCGGACATAACAGTCCGGATATGATGCCTTGCTGGGCCAGAATTCCACCTCCTCTAGGTGAACTGAACCCAACTTATCCAAGATGACGATCTTTCCAGTCGTCATCGGCATGTGCTCAGCATACCTCCTTGGGTTAGCATCTGAGCACAAGGGAAGGTCTTTCACGTTGAGCCTTTTCTGGGGCCCATGTGATTCTGCAAGGCTCTGCATCCGCAGTTCCATTGCAGCCGCCTTCTCCTGATTCTCCTTCTACATTTGTTGGATCATTCCAACAAAGGAGGAGAGGGAACTGTCCCAGCTCTACTGGGAGACCGGCCGATGTTGAGGGAATAGGCTCCGGGATCTGAACCGGAGTAGCTGACACCTCGTCGACCTCTTCCTCTACAACGTCTGGGGCTTGAACTTCATCCTGGGCTTCTGGCAGGAGGTCTTCCTCCAGACGCTCGTCCACGTCAGACATTCCGTCATCTAACTGGATGTTTTGCATAGCGACCGCGACTTCTGCATCCACCTGGATCTGAACTTGGGGGATCTCCTCTTGATGCTGGGGAATCACTGCATCAGCTGATGCCTTAGGGAAAAGATACGCCCTCATCTTCTCACTTGGAAGATAAGGTCCAGAGGTGTTCTTCTGGAAGCCCCTTACCCAGGTACGAAGCTTCTCCCTTGCTTTCGCCGTCCTAGGGGAATCAAAGGCCTCAGTAATCAGGTTAGTGCACACAGTACATACCTGAGGGTCCCAATACTAGAGATCACCTTTGGAGACAGCTCATGCTGCGTGTCTCCTACAAAACTCATGTCGGCTGAGGTTCTTGCTGCGGACGTTGCAGAAAACACTTCCGCACTTCGGAGGGTCCTCCTGTAAAGAGAAGAAATTTCCATGAGTATCAAGTGAACTATGTATCACTGGATATGCATAGTATAGCATAACAATTCAGAAAGGAAAGACACACACTTGTGTTTCCTTCACAACCAATTATTGCAGCCTTCCAGGTAATAAAATCGGATGGTTAATCTCTTCTAGAATAACCAGTGCAAAGTTTCCAGAGGAAACAGGTGGAGCTCACACCTAAGCAATGATTTTAAAATCCTGGATAATAGACAAGAAAGAACTCACTTTCTTATCTGTAGGGCAACAGCAAAGGGCTGGGCAAGAAAACACAAAAGTGTTAGAACACACAGTGCTGTACCAAAACTTATACTATAGTTTTCTTCTTACAGTAAATGTTATACTGAAGAATACTGGTACACCATAACTAGCTTTAAAGTATACTACTTAATAGCTATAAGGCGGCAGAACGCTGGTTCAAATGCATGTGCCGGCCGGCAGTAACTGCCGGCAACCGCCAATGTGGGCCGGCAATGACTGCCTGCCGGCAACTACACAAGGTAGTACCCGGCTGCCGGCCACACTCTTGGCAACTGGCAGACAAGGGCTGACATTAACCGGCCGGCAAAGGTACAGGACCGATGCCGGCCGGCAGCAAAAGAACCAGAGGACTACAACTGCCCGGCTGCCAGCCTCATAGGCCGGCAGCCGGGTCGGGTACAGCACTAGAAGAAAAACAGAATGGATGCCGGGATAAGAGCGTATACTACCTCCAAGCCCGGCAATCCAAAAGAGTGCATATAAGGAAGGGGAGAATCTAATTCAGGCTTCCTGACCAGTGCCGTCTGGTTCTACAGGCAGGCATGGATGAGGGACCAAGGGAGGTCCGGGCAGCACTCAAAGCAGAAGACCCTTGCCGGCCGGCAGAGCCGCCGGCCGGCAAGGGACTGAGTCAATTCC
This sequence comes from Palaemon carinicauda, assembly GCF_036898095.1. Taxonomy (NCBI): domain Eukaryota; kingdom Metazoa; phylum Arthropoda; class Malacostraca; order Decapoda; family Palaemonidae; genus Palaemon; species Palaemon carinicauda. The sequence continues at coordinate 93,130,739 of NC_090734.1, forward strand.
ACATCCTAACCTATCCTAGGTCCAGATGTAGAATGACGTACAGTATTGTAATGACTAGGCCATTACGGAGATGAAGGGGGAAGGGACAAAAGAGGGTCCTACCAACCTTGCTCTAGTTAAGGATCACCCGCAGCCAAGAAACTCATCTTAGCCTAAGGGAGATCCAAGAAGGGAGGCCAGCAATACTTGCCAGCTCCCAGAGAACCAAAGCAAGGAAGGTGTTGCTACTCCCAGGGGAAGAATCTTATCCTCCCCCGAAAACAGCAACAAGGACTAGTCTGGTAGATCACAAAAGAAGGAATCATCTCGTACAGAAACCTTCGGTAGTGACCTAAGGAAGCTAAGCCTCCTATGTCTGTGTCAGGCCAGCGAGGGAGACTCTACCCAAAGCAAGACAAACACAGACTCAAACTAAGAACTCTGTTGTTCTGTCCCTCTCTGAAACCAGACTTACTGGAACAGGAAGGTACAGAAACACCCCAGTATAGTTTTATCGAAAGTTAATTCAGATAAACCACTTAGGGATAAGCCCAAGGCTTAAACAGAGGGAAAGGGATTGCATACCTTCCCCGAAGAAAAGAAAGCAACCGGGGAGTATGAAAAACTATACTAAGGCTCCATAAGCAACTTAGCCTAGGCACCAAGAGAATCGATTACCTAAATCACTGAAACTCACTCGTATACTATTTTGGAAATATTCAACATAATCTTAAATGTATAAAAAAAACAGCCCAAAGCTTCAATAAAATTTTAATACACTCGGAAAAACCAAAATCATGCATGAAGTACTAGGACCAAACGACTAGGCTACATGGCCTAGTGTAGGCCAGAATTGGCGAATACTTCGCCAAAATAATACTAAAGCACGAAAGGAAATCCTATGTAATGCTAAATAGCTAAAATTTATTAAAGCAAAACAACCGGGAATGTCGCTCTGGCTAACTAAACCTATACCTAGCGAGCGACAGCGTCCATGATGCCTCCGGTAGGCTACGGCTCTTGTAACAAAGATTAATCCTATTAATCACTTAAAAATTTACCAAGAGCCTACATTTATACATAAAAAACATGGTACTCAATTTATCAGAGGCAGACGAAGTTGGAGAAGCCATGAAAAGTAGAATAAATCCAAGATTTGCGAGAAACACAGGAAAAAAACACCGAGTTGTTAAGCTACGCAAAAAGGAATACAGATGGCGCCAGGATTGACGCCAGGCACGCTTACGAAACGGGAGAATAGGGAGCCTTGGGAGCGGCTCCCCCTTTTTCTTTCCCGATTTCATTTCTTGCCAATTGACCCCTGCGATACGTAATCTCTGTTCGGGGTGCAGATTGCTATGTGGCGTGTCAAGAATACGTCCTCTGATATGTCGCGATATCCCTTTCACGAGGGATATTCGCTCCAGGAGTTAGATTTCTGGTACCTTAAGGTAAATTCTCTGGGAATATCGCCGTAGTTGTTATATACCCTACGAAGCTACCCAATAGGAACTTCCATCAGGACGACATGGCTTGAGTCCAAATATATATATATATATATATATATATATATATATATATATATATATATATATATATATATATATATATATATATATATATATATATATATATATATATATATATATATATATATATATATATATATATATATATATATATATATATATATATATATATATGTTTTCAAAATTATTCTCGTCATTATCAATATTACTACTACTACTACTACTACCATTACTACTACTACTACTACTACTACTACTAAATGTCACTGGAATAAAACATATACAAGATCATAATAACCAAAAAAATATTCATGGCACGGATATCGACTGTCATAACTCGAAAAGTAAATATTCCTCGGGTATAATTTGTCTACAGTTATTACTTATTGATTTGAAGCGAACAATTGTTAGAAAAATTAACGCCATTCTGTCTTTCTTACAGATAACAGTAATGATATTTTTAAGTCAGGAAAAATGTTTTTTTCTTAGTAAATAGTCTTTTGTATTCAACCATGAAATATTTCAGTAAAGAAGAGAAAAACTAGATATGCTCTAAAATTTTTGGGAATGAATTACGAGATCCCCAACGAAGTCTGATATCTTCAGAATAAAATAAATTACCTCCCTACGGAAATTGTCGAGTCAAATCATCTTTAGTCAACTTCCTTCTGTCTACCGAGACTTGAGATTGTCAAGGATTGTATGTATAATGTTATCAAAGTTATGGGAAAAAAATTTAAGTCTACAAACTTCCCTAAATCGCTTTATTTCCCAGACAGCGTTTTTGTTTTATCAAAATTATTCTCATTGGTTAAAGCAGGAAAAGAAATTTCAGGTAAATTTTACGGTTAAAATATTCTCAAGTAGTTGGCGAAGTATTGTATTATGTGTTTATTTATATTATAACTTTGAAAATTTGAATTCAACAAGAATTAGCTCAAAATATAATTGGAAGACTTGAATTTTAATTTTTATAGAGAGAGAGAGAGAGAGAGAGAGAGAGAGAGAGAGAGAGAGAGAGAGAGAGAGAGAGAGAGAGTATGACAATATGTTTAATTCATTGGACAGCAAAAAAAAATTGTTGAAAGCAATATTTGAATTAAATATGAAATCAGTGTAAAAATAATCCTGATGATATACATGGAAAGGCGGTTTAATATGACGGACCTACATCGATGAGAATGAAAAATCTCAAACGTTCTCTGTACTTCATAAAGAAAAATTGACGTTGTACCAACCGTGTGGCACACGATCGTACATACTTCATTTTATGTAGGGTGTTCGAGTCACTCTGGGGTCAAAATGTGACGGGCAGAGAGAAGGCTGGGACTCTAAGACAGTATGAAAGCAACTGTGTGAGTTTATTATAGAACACTCTCCTTTATATATAAAAGTTCAAGGCAACAAGAATTTTTATGTTTAAAATTGACACCTTTCTCCTACCTCGTCACATTGGTGACCCCGGAGTAACCAATGTAACAGGCGGAGAGAAGGTTTTGTCTCAATGGTAACGGTGTTGTTTTTAAACACGCCTATGAATGCCGTAGGACACACACGCCTATGAATGCCGTAGGACACAAACGCCTATGAATGCTGTAGCACACACATGCCTATGAATGCCTAAGGACACACGCCTATGAATGCTGTAAGACACACACGTCTATGAATACCGTAGGACAAACTTGCCTTTGAATGCCGTAGGACACACACGCCTATGAATGCCGTAGGATACACTCGCCTACCCCGTAACGAGCCGGAGCGGTAATAAAGCCACCCATCATCCACCACTGGCTCGTGCCCCAACAAACGACTTCTACAGCCACTCACTGCGGCTAATCGGCGCAGTTTTTGCTACTACCACTCCAGATTCAGGGCACCCTATTTAACTTGTACAGTACGCCATTTTTAGAGGGGGAGCCATGTACCATCCGTGTGTCAAATGATCGTACATACTTCATTTTGTGTATATATTGCATGTACCTTCGCTATCCCCTCGCACTAAAAAGAACCTGAAGAAACATGTCTGTTTTTCCTCATCGGTAACGGTGTCAATTTTAAACATTAAAATTCTTTCTACCTTGAACTTTTGTATATAAAGGAGAGTGTTCTATAATAAACTCACTCAGTTGCTTCCATACTGTCTTTGAGTCACAACGTCTACGCAATAAATAAGAATTAATATTCAATGAGAGATGTTATTTGCACCCAATAATGTTTTCAAAGGTATGCGATAAAAGAATATTCATACACACATATATGTATATATACACACACACACACACACACATATATATATATATATATATATATATATATATATATATATATATATATATATATATATATATATATATATATATATATATATATGGTGGTTTGTGTGTTTGTATATGTGTCTCTATCAGTGTGCGGATAGGTTAATTTGGGATATTGTCTAGCAAACCTCATTCAACAAGAGGAAGGAGATATTAAGAGTACTTGATTTGTATATATATACGAATATATATATATATATATATATATATATATATATATATATATATATATATATATATATATATATATATATATATATATATATATATATATATATATATATATATATATATATATATATGTATGTATATATACATATATATATGTATGTATATATACATATATATATAAATATATATATATATATATATATATATATATATATATATATATATATATATATATATATATATATATATATATATATATATATATGTATATATATATATATATATATATATATATATATATATATATATATATATATATATACATATATATATATATATATATATATATATATATATATATATATATATATATATATATATATATATATATATATATATATATATATACATATATATATATATATGTATATATATAAACATATATATATATATATATATATATATATATATATATATATATATATATATATATATATATATATATATATATATATATATATATATATATATATATATATATATATATATATATTAAACTAGGTACTGAACTAAAAAGAAGAAGTTAACAAGTTTTGCCATAAATTCTCATCAAGTTTCATCAAGACAGTATCTATGGAATTACTTATTAGATCGACAATTGAAATCAATATGCAGACGATAGGGTTGTGGATTGTCGTATGTGAGAGGCTAGAGGAATTTCATAGAGACTTCCCTTACCGGAGTTTGTTTTCGTACGTTTTTTTTTTCTAAATAAATAGGATGTCGTGTTCAGCGTTTGCTCGTTAATCTGAAAATTCATTTTGAAAGGTAACAGAGCACATACTGCGGTAATACGACAACTAAAAAGACATCACATTACTCAAGTATTTTATCTCTATCTCTCTCTCTCTCTCTCTCTCTCTCTCTCTCTCTCTCTCTCTCTCTCTCTCTCTCTCTCTCTCGAATATTCCAAATTCTCTTTAAATTCATCATACTTCAACTTTACTTCCTGATCTTTGAAAATATATTATAATTCACAAATAAACAAATAAAAAAATAATAAATGAATTGGTTTGGAATATCTACACTTTAGACAAAAAATCGTTGTTTTATTTCTTCATATTTTTTTTTTCATAAAATAATAAAAAGGGAAAAACTTTTACATCGCTTATACCTGAACGACTCTGTAAAAGAAGATAGTTCATAGAAATATGATGATGATTTGTTTTGAAAACACAAAGAAAGAGTGATAAATTAAATCATATCTCTTCCATTCCGAAAAGAATCATTATTCTAACAGGTAATACTAGATCGTCTGAAACAAATGGTCTTCAAAATCCGTAGGTGGTTCCAAATAACAGCCTCAACGACCGTTCAGTTTCAATAATAAAGTGGTTTTCTTCTTTATCGATCACATTTGCATCCTGTGTTTGAGCATCTCTCAGCTGAAATGATGCATTTAATTATCCAGATATTAGAAAATCCTTCCGTTTTCATTTGATCGTTGATCCGATAACTACTTTAATCCTTATTGTAAAATGCTGAAATATATGTTTTTCATCTGTTTTTTACTTGGATATATATATATATATATATATATATATATATATATATATATATATATATATATATATATATATATATATATATATATATATATATATATATATATATATATATATATATATATATATAAATATATATCCCTTTAATGACCAGAGAGCCCAAATGGGATCTTTAAAACAGCTACTTTTGGGTAGTCGTGGTGAACAAGTTTAAGCTTGTCTGAAATTGACGCTTTGGCAACTCATAGCTACACTCCTCTGCTCTTCGAATAAGCCAATCAGAAGCCACCTGTCCTTCTCGCCAATTTTCTAGCTTCTTCCAAAGACACCTCGCTTGTGCTCAAGTCGGAAAAGTGACAAGATGCGTCGCAGTAACGTCCACATATCACCCCCCTCCTGACCTCCGTAATCATGGTAAGTACACAGTGACTGTAGGATAGTGAAGCTTAGTAATATGCTTACCTTTTGTTGTGAGTTCCAAGGGCTGTAGTGTTACTGACGTGTCGTAGTGACTATCGGATATACAATGTGAACTCTTTGACCCTCTGGTCACACCTGTTCTTTTATATGGAAGCCAAATTTGGGGGTTCCAAAACTTGGACCATGTTGAGATTTTTCATAGAAAGTATCTAAAAAGTATTCTTCAAATAAAGAAACAGTCAACAAATTGTATGGCTTACAGAAAACTAGGTCAATTTGGTTTACCAACCAAAAGAGAAAAGAGAATGCTAAACTTTTGGATAAGGATCAGTCAAGATAAACAACATGAGTTATCCCACACCAAGTATTTACTGTTAAGAAAGTGACACGATAACAATGAATTCAAATCGAAATGGATTGTAATAATTAAAAGTATTCTAGACAAGTATGGTCTATCTAATTTCTGGAACAGCCCATGTGAATTTAATAGTAATGGGGTAGGAAATGTGTTGATCTCAGAATTTGTGATATAGATAAGCATAATTTATTATGTGAAATTAATGAAAATAGGTTGTGCTCTAGCTATAAAATATTTAATACTAAATTAGGCTTAATCAAATGGTTAATCAAAATGGATTATAATGATTGGAAGTATCTCAGAAGATTTAGATGTGGTAACCATAGGGTTCTTGTTGC
>NC_090734.1:93142413-93147413 GCF_036898095.1 Palaemon carinicauda
ATTCTTAAAATATTTATTTTTTCCCTATTTCCTTTCGTCAATGGGCTATTTTCCCTGTTGGAGCCTCTGGTTTTACAGCGACGTTGATTGTATTGTGAATAATTAATGTCGCTGTGAAATTAACCCTTTTACCCTCAAAGGACATACTGGTACGTTTCAAAAACCCATCCCTTTACCCCCATGGACGTACCGGTACGTCCTTGCAAAAAAAAAAATGCTATAAATTTTCTTATTTATTTCATATTTTTAATAATTTTTTGAGAAAATCCAGGCATTTTCCAAGAGATTGAGACCAACATGTCCTCTCTATGACAAAAATTAAGGCTGTTGGAGCAATTTAAAAAAAAAATATGTACTGCAAAATGTGCTGGGAAAAAAATAACCCCCTGGTGGTTTAAGGGTTGGAAATTTCCAAAGAGCCTGGTGTTAAAAGGGTTAAAATTCACACCTAAGCTACCATTCATTAAAGGGTACAATTATTTCATATAGTATGCATAAGTATATTGGCACTATATAATGTTATGCTAGATATAAGTACTGATATATACATGATTATATGTTTATGATATTAATGTTGTATGTATATATATATATATATATATATATATATATATATATATATATATATATATATATATATATATATATATATATATATATATATATATATATATATATATATATATATATATATATATATATATATATATATATATATATATATATATATATATATGTGTGTGTGTGTGTGTGTGTGTATGTGTGTATATATGTATATATGTGTATGTATGTATATATATGTATGTATGTGTATCTTTTGCTTATGTATCTATATAGATAAGGCTACCGTGTTTTCATATAAATAAACTGTACTGAAAAACAAGAATTTACCCGCCACAAGAAAAAGACCCTTTTTGGCAGGTGCCTAATGAGCTTGGGGACTCCGCCCACTTAACACCTGACCCAAGCCCAGGTAGCTGGTAAAGGAGTGTCATTGTTCTCTAAATCTCTACATGTATGTTCGTACGTTTGCCTTACCTATAAAATATAAAGAAACCTCTCTCAATAAATCAGCACTCTGAAGAAGTATCACGAAACTAGTCATGACGTAAGCGTATATTTCGTATTTTCATTTTCCCTGTTATTCTTTTGCACACACACACACACATATATATATATATATATATATATATATATATATATATATATATATATATATATATATATATATATATATATATATATATATATATATATATATATATATATATATATATATATATATATATATATATATATATATATATATATATATATATATTGTACCAACTGTGTTTCACACAATTGTACATAATTTTGTATATATTATGCTTGTATCTTCGCTCCTCCCTCGCACTAAAACGAACATGAAAATTCCTGTCTGGTTTTTACTCTGTAATATTTTGTGTCTTGTGAACTTGTTATGTCCTGTTGCCTTGAGGTTTTGTATTTAAGGAGAGTGTTCCAAAATAATATAACTCAATCGTTTCCAATCTGCCTTCGATTTCACACCCTTACTCGGCGCCGTCACATTGGTGACCCCGGAAGTCGACTCTCTCCCACTGCCTTCCACCCCCACCTCCCTCGCCCCTCCATCGTTGGTACTATGACGGAGGCTGACTCTACTGCGGCAATTAGCACTGGGGCCGCCCCATTGAAACTTTCACCGTTCGCTAGCGGAGAAGCGTTTGCTTGGTTTCAACGCGCTGAAGTCCACTTTCGTATCAGGGGCGTGACTCGCTCAACCACCAAAGCGGATTATGTTCTCGCGGCGATACCCGAGGACACCTTCCCAGAAATATCCGACTGGCTTTGTGAACAAGGAGACACCCCAATAGCATATGACGCCCTCAAATCATACCTTCTGCAGCAGTACTTGCCATCGCCAGCCGCCCGTATAGCAAAGCTTTTTCATCTCTCGCAACAACCGTTGGGGGACCAAAGGGCTTCGCTTGCCCTCAGGGAAATGACCAGTATTGCTCGCCTTTAACCTGCCGCAGACGGCTCTCCTCGTGAGGTGAACCTACTCCGAGCCCTTTGGATACGCCGTTTACCTTAACCTCTGCGCGCTGCCATACCCGATGTCGATAGTTTACCCATAAAGGACTTGATGACCAAAGCCGACGCCCTTATGGACAGCCACTTCAAGACCTCCATCAACGCCTCCACCCCTGATGACGAGGATTCCTATTCAACGTCAACCGAAGCTGACATGAATGCCGTAGGACATAAACGTCTAGCCCGTGACGTTTCGAAGCGGCGACAAAGCCGCCCACCACCCACAAATCGCTTGCGCCCCAAAGAACGACTTCTACAGCCACTTACTACCTCCCATCCGCCGCAGTTTTGCTACTACCACTTCAGATTCAGGGCGACTGCGAAGAAATGGGCCAAAGATTGTCAGTGGACAAAAAACGTGTAAGTAGGCCATCGCTTGTGGCGGTGGCCTCCCATGTTTCTAATCTTTTCCTTTTACAAGATGCAGGAACGGGGGTGTGATTTTTGGTAGACACAGGTGCTTGTCGTTCTCTTTTGACAAGGAAACTCTTCATGGCACAACATAGTCTGTCTACATCTGCCGACGTCCACTTGGTAGCTGCCAACAAATCTGCGATACCCACCTAAGGTTACGAGAGCCTCACATTATCGTTCGGAAACGGTAAATTCAATTGGAAGTTTCTCGTTGCTGACGTCATAATGCCAATCCTCGGTGCGAATTTCCTCTCTCATTTCCACCTTTTGGTCGATGTCGCCCACTGACGATTGGTCAACGCAGACTCGTACTTGTCGACACCTCTTCAACCCGCCCCCTCTAACCTCGCTCTCCACATCAGCGCACCCACGAATGCCTACGCCCACCTCCTCACGTCGTACCCGGAAGTTTTCCGTCCAGAACTTCGCCAAACGCCCACGGTTCCTGCAAAGCACAGTATTTATCACCATATCAAGACGACGGGACCCCCAGTCTTCGCAAAATTCAGACGTCTGGCACTGGAACAATTGGCAGCTGCCAAACAGACGTTCGCCGAAATGGTGAAAATGGGCCTTTGCCAAAAGGCCTCCAGCCAATGGTCGTCACCCTTACACATCGTTCTGAAGAAAGACGGCTCCCTCCGTACGTGCGGGGATTAGAGGCGCCTGAACATGCAAACAGAACCGGATCACTACCCCCTCCCAAACATTGCCGATGTAACCTCCTACCTGCACAATGCGAAGGTTTTCTCTACGCTCGACCTCCTGAAGGGGTATAATCAGGTGCCTATGAACCAAGAAGACATCCCCAAGACTGCCATCACCACTCCGTTTGGTACATACACCTAAAATTACTCCTGTTTTGGCCTTCGTAATGCTGGGGCAACGTTTTAACGTCTCATGAATGGCATCTTAGGGGACCTCCCTTTCTGTGTATGTTATGTGGACGACATACTTGTGTTCTCCTCCTCAAAAGAGGAACACCTCCGTCACCTGCGCATCGTGCTCGACCGCCTGCAACAAAAGGGCCTTGTAGACCGGTACGACAAGTGTACCTTTGGCGCCAACGAAGTGTCGTTCTTAGGGCACCGTATCACTCCTGAAGGAGTCCACCTCTCCCTGAGAAGGTAGCATCTGTTTAGAATTTCCCCACGCCCTCGACCGTCAAAGCTCTGCAGGAATTCTTGGGCATGATCAACTATTATCACTGTTTTCTGCCAGCCATTGCCGCCACTCTTGCTCCCTCAAGGGCAAGCCAAAGAACTTGAAGTGGGGTCCCCTTCAAGAAGCAGCCTTTTGCAATGCAAAGAAGGCCCTATCAACTGCTGCGGTTCCCACTTTTCCTATCCCACACGCCCATTTCCTTCCCTCCACTGATGCCAGCGACGTCGCTATTGGTGCAGTATTCGAGCAGGTGGTCAAAGGCTCGCCCCGCCCATTGGCCTTCTTCAGCAGAAAACTGTCCAAGGCAGAATCGGGTTATTCTACCTTCGATCGAGAATTGCTGGCGGTGCACTTGGCTGTCCGTCACTTTCGCCATTTCTTAGAAGGTACATGCCTCTGGTGCACGCCTTCACTCGACAGTCTGACGCCTGGTCCGCCCGTCAACGCTGACATCTCTCCGCCTTGGCTGAATACAATTGCACCCTCCAATACGTCCATGGGAAAATGAATCCCGTTGCCCATGCCCTGTCAAGAAACACGTTGGCTGCCGTTCAACTGGGATTGGATCACAACGCCCTGGCTGAAGCCCAACGACAGGATCCAGAGTATCAAGCTTGTAGGACATCCTGCATGTCCCTCCGTTGGGAGGATTTTCCCCTCGAAGACTCCAACAGCACCCTCCTCTGTGACGTCAGTACTGGTAGACCGCGACATTGTATTCCTGCTCCCATGCGCCGACAGGTGTTTGATTTCATCCAGGGCCTTTCACACACCTCGTGCCGTTCTATTGCACAGCTGCTGAAGGCAAAGTTCATTTGGCATGGCATTTCTAAGGATGCTAAGGATTGGGTCCGTGCCTGTATTTCTTGCCAAACTTCCAAAATACATCGACACACGGATTCAGGAGTGGGCACCTTTCCTCAACCTCAGCGTGTTTCGCACACATTCACGTCGACGTTTTAGGCCCCCTACCCACATCACAAGGACATCGTTACCTGTTTACCGTCAACGACCGCTCCACTCGTTGGCCGAAGCCATTCCCATGGAAACTGCAACGTCCGCCTCATGTACATCTGCCTTACTCTCTGGATGTATTCCAAGATTCGGTATCCCTGAGCATGTTACTTCTGACAGGGAAACCACTTTCACCTCTCAATTATGGATGTCATTAGCGAATCTCCTGGGCATCACCCTACATCAGACAACGGCCTACAACCCTGCTGCCAATGGAATGGTTGAACGTTTTCATCGCACCCTCAAAGCAGCTTTGATGTCCCGCTGCAAGGATTGCAACTGGTTTACTCAGCTTCCCTGGGTCCTCCTTG
>NC_090734.1:93154913-93157413 GCF_036898095.1 Palaemon carinicauda
AATTCTATATTGCCTTCTGAGATCCCAAACCTCTTTCTAACCGCTAGGGCAAGAAATTCCTGAAATGAGGGGTTTGGGTTCTCCGTGATAAACCTAAGGCAGTTTATTTTTTAATCTTCAGAAATATAGCTAGGATTGGAACTAGGACCAGCCTCATCTAGTCTATTAGCCTCATTAGAGGATCCTCGTAAGGGGCTATTTAACCAGGTACTTTCTTGAAGTTGCTCGTGATGAAAAGAACGGGCTGCAACTCTGGGACTTGTTCCCATCTGGGATGGAATATGTCAGCGTCCATGGACCATTCCATCTCTATCTCCTTGGATTGAGATAGAGTATCCACCATCACATCGTGGATCAGTTGTAAGTGAACTGCTGGTAGGTGCCATTCCTTTAAGAAAGGGATGGGTAACTTCACCAGAACTGTACGAGATGTTCGATTGTGAAGTCATATTTGATCTCTTCAAGCATTTGTTGCGTGTTTTCTCCAGACTCTTAACACATCCTTCCGATGTGCTCATTGCACAAGGTCTGTCAGAATTGCGAACCAGGGAAAGTTTAGCGTTTTCCCTTATTAACGTTTCAGTAATCTGATCGATCAGCTGAGTCTCTTGACGGACCTTGTGAGCTCCTTTTAAATTCCCAAGAAGAAATTGAGTTGATATGACTGAAAGCTTCGATGGTTTCTTAGCTATCGAAACCATTGATCTGGAGAAAGTCGAGACTTCTGGAGGCAAATCTGGCATCTGCGATGTCTCGGGAACCGGGTCATCTATATGAAGATACTTAGGACTGTGAGTCTGATACGTATATATTCTAGGATGAATATTACTCTTCTTGACATGAATCCTTGATAGTAGGAAGGGGGGTGGTTGGCTGGAAGGTTCCGGAGGACACCTTTCAGGTCTGGTAAGACTATGAACACTCTTAATTGGAACAAGGTCCATATGTTCAGAAAGATTAATATTCGGAACTTGTAGTTTACTATAAACTTGTTGATTGGCGGCAGGTTCAGAATAACTCAGAGATTTCAGGAGTCCTTCTCGTGAACAGAAAATGGCCTTCCCTGGAACTTGACGAGCCATAGCTTCCTTACTACCTGTATGCTCTACAGCTCTCAGGTATACTCCTCCAAGAGGGTTTTGAACTGTAAGAGAAGGTAAGAAGACGAAAGTAGGGACATTTTTTTTCCCACCAATGGCTCATTTCGAATAGGCTCTGGACCAAAGGATTGAAGGCCCTGCGATCCTGAGGGAAAGTTCCTCCTAGCCGAAGCGTCTTTATGCTTCGAATAATCAGCAGGTTTAGACTTTTGACCATTTGCCTGTAGCATTGTGGTCACTGGAATATTTCCAGTATTTTCGATCTTCTTTTTAAGTTAGGGACCCACAACCACAGAAGATTTTCTCTTTGAGGGAATACCCCATTTCTGGAGAAGACTTACGTACTTCATGGTGACATTCTTAATTGCTTCCTTAATGACCTCTTGTGGGAAGAGGTCTTTACCCCAGATGGTGGAAGATATTAGCTTCCTTGTTTCGTGTTGCACTGTTGCAGCAGCGAACACAAACTCTACATGATCCCCTAGCCTTCACAAAGGTGTAAAGGTCCTTTACCAAGGTAGCCGTATGCATTTTGGCTATGACCATGAGCATGCCTGGGGTGTTTTCGTAGGTTGAACACAACTCTATGTAGTTTTGTAGAGAAAGGGATGTCGCAAGTCTCTTCTTTGACTCGAGTTCATTAAACAAGAGCAAATCGAAAAAATTAGGGAGACATACATTGAATTGTCGACTTGCGACATCCTTGTCTAATTTTCCTACTGAAAATATCAAATGGACTTCCTTTCAATCCTTTTCCTGACCGGGAAAGGCTGGTGACAAAGGCTTGCACTCATTGAGTGTAGGACATGGTTCACCCGCCTCTACAGCTTTGGTAACTAAAGTAAATGCCTTCCCCATAAAGGGGAAAGCAAGTGAAGTAGGAGCAAGAAATTAAGGGTGTCTGTTATTCAGTGAGAATACCTTCCTCTCTGAATAACCCGCCATCTTCAGATTACCTGAAAGGATAGTCGGTGCATTACCATGGTCAAGAATCATGACCTCCTTTTGTTGCGTTCCTTTTCTTGACCTAGGTTCATACAACAGTCGAACCCAACAATTAGGGAAAGCATCAAAGCTTGGCCAAAATTGGATTTTGTCCAAAGGAACAGCACCTAATTTCTCTGAGATGTATAGATTGCCATTTGAAATCGACATCTGCTCCGCAAACCTCCAGGGATGGGTTATGAAGCATGTAGGAAGGTCTCGATTCATGGGTCGTTTGACTGATCCGTGGGAATCAACAAGAGAAGCTTTACAAGGTTCTATCTTGTGTTTTACTTCCTATTTTTTGCTTTGTTTAGCAAAGCTCTCTATCTGATTCTTCAGTTGGATACATAACTGTACCACATTATCCAATAGAGGGGTAGAAGACGAAGATGTTGACATCGGTGGCTCTTTAG
>NC_090734.1:93162413-93167413 GCF_036898095.1 Palaemon carinicauda
CAAATTTGTCAGTTTTGCAGTGATCCTAGACAGAAGAAGGATTTTCTAAAGTTAATTGTAATCTACTAATTACACATCATGAAAACTACGTATTTTATTCAATAGTCTTCAAGAACAAAGCTCCGACATTTTTATAAACTTGAAAACTTTATTTACCAGGTTAAACCGTAAGATATTTCAGAATTTAGTGTAAAAAAAAAAAAAAAAAAAAAAAAAAAAGACATTTACAATGTGTGCGATATAAGGGAAAATTACACTTACATACATGTCCACTGGAATCAAATCTTAAACTCAGAATATATATATATATATATATATATATATATGCTTTTTGATACATTGTCTGAATTCATTTAACAACCTCGCAATGAGAGCTTCAGGTGAAATCACAAGAGCTTGTGACCTTCAGGGAGTCAAACCCTGTCCGGCAAACTTGTAGCAACAGTGACTACCACTTAGTCATGAAGTGGTAGTCACTGACGCTACAGTCAAAAGCTCTTGTCTTCGTGTGATTCCGCCTGGGGCTCTGATCCCGAGGATGTTAAGAAAATCCAGAAATTAATGTATCAAAAATATATAGCTTATTTAAATATGAAAAACACGTCTAAATGTGCAAAAAATTCTCATATATATATATATATATATATATATATGTATATTTGAATATACATATATATATATATATATATATAATTAAGTAAGTTATATTTAAAAAAAAATAGGTAATCTTTTTTGTCAATTGTCTAAGGTGATGGCAAATATAAAATCACTGATGTAAGACGTACTAGATAATCAAACATTTTGTTTAAATATATCACAATTTATGCACAATTATGGAACAAATCTTCCTGGTTATAAATAATTCTAAGCAAATACGATGTCAAAAAACAAATCTCTGAACGCTTAAACATCGGCTGCACAAGGTCTCCAAGAACTGTTAAATATTTCCTAAAGTCTCAATTGAAAGTCAAAACTCTCTTCATCGTATTCATAAAGAGTTAACCAACTGCAATTTTCCTGGATATGAAAGGAAATAGCTGGTATTCAAAACAAAATAGAATGATAAATTTGATCTTAGGTCTAGGATTAGAACGCCATAAATTGGATTTTCATTAATGGAAATTATCTTTTTTTTTTTAAACCATTATCATTGTTATCATATTTAAGCTCATACTTATACCGAGGAACAAGATTTTCGTAATTACTAGAAAAAAATATATAGAGCAATTAAACTTCTTTGAAACTTCCTTTTCTTACTCTGTAATCCTAAAAAATTTTTATCCTCATACTCACTGTTTTCAATCATTTTCATACCTAAATATGCTCTTTCACTATATTCTTTCTATTCCGTTTTCTTTAATCAAACATATATGTGGCAGCTGAAAAAAGAATGATATCCTTAACGTTAGAGAGAATAAAAGAATATATCCATCAAAATGAATTCTATCACCCTGCAGCCTCTCAACACTTGACTCCCCTCACCGAAAACACCTAGAGTATTATATCCGAAATTCATCCAGTAGTACAGTGTTATTGTTTTCATCAAGTATATCCTCACTTCAAAGGATCTAGTTCTCGTTTGTACTAACAATTTGAAGGATGTTAAACCTTCGGTTATTTCCTGCAAACGCGTTCAAATACGAACAAATAAACATACATATCAAATAAACACGCATATATATATATATATATATATAAATATGTATATATATATATATATATATACACGCATACACACATGTATATACATATATATGAGTGTGTAAATATATAGATATATATATATATATATACACGCATACACACATGTATATACATATATATGAGTGTGTAAATATATATATATATATATATATGTGTGTGTATATATAAATATGTTTGTATATAAACATATATATATATATATATATATATGAATATAAATATATTAATATATATTTATATATATGCTATCGACATAGTTTAAAATTTTGATAATTTGTAGAAAGTGTAGGTACTCTTTAGAGCATCCGGCAGCTTTAGGTAAGTATGACGTATTTTTGATTCATTCTGCCATTATTCACTCTACCAAGTAAATTCATATAATACTGTGACGGGCCGAGAGAGGATGTGAACTCAAAGGCAGATTGGAAACGACTGAGTTATTTATTAAGGAACACTCTTCTTTATATACAAAATCTCAAGGCAACAGGACATGACCTGTTCGAGAGACAGAATAATGTTACTGAGCAAAACGAAGACATGATCATTCAGGTTCTTTTTAGTGCGAGGGAAGAGCGCAGATACAAGTATAATATATACAAAATAATTATGTACAATTGTGTGACACACGGTTGGTACATGGCTCCTCCCTAAAAATGACATACAGTGAACCCTCGTTTATCGCGGTAGATAGGTTCCAGTCGCGGCCGCGATAGGTGAAAATCCGCGAAGTAGTGACAACATATTTACCTATTTATTCAACATGTATATTCAGACTTTTAAAACCTTCCCTTGTACGTAGTTCTGTTAACAAACTACCCTTTAATGTACAGAACACTTAATGCATGTACTACAGTACCCTAAACTAAAACAGGCACAAATATTGAAGGTGAATTTATATCATGCATTTCCTAAACACGCTAAAAAGCACGATAAAAAATGGCAACCAATGTTTTGTTTACATTTATCTCTGATCATAATGAAGAAACAAACTGGAGGTAGAGCTTTGCTTATTACCCAGACATATTTCCCATACTTTTCCCTTAGAACTACATCACATCTTCCTACTTTAGATATATATATATATATATATATACATATATACATAAATACATGCATACATATATATATATATATATATATTACTGTATATATATGGGTTATGGAAAATATCCGCGAAGTGGTGAATCCGCGATGGTCGAACCGCGAAGTAGCGATGGTTCACTGTACTGTACATGTTAAATAGGGCGCCCTGATCTAGAGAGGCGAACTGTAGGCGGGTCATATGGCAGAAGATAAGCAGGTTTTAGACGATCAATGGAGACCCAGTCTTCTTTGCCCCGAATGTTTAGGAGGAATGCTTTCGGACTGCGTCGAATCACAAGGAAAAGGCCCGTGTTAGGGGGCGTTAGTGGTGGCTTGCTGGTGTCGTTGCGCAGGAAGACGTGCGTTGCAGAGTGCAAGTCCGTTGGTATGTGATGCTTCGCTGGGGGCTTGTAAGTCAGGCGGCACGGAGTAAATTTTCCCACGACGTGACGTATGCGCTGGAGATCGTCGGAGGAGGTTGTAGAATGGAAAAATTCGGCCGGGACGACCAACGGGTCGCCATACACCATTTCGGCTGCCGAGACGTCAAGGGCGTCTTTAGGAGTGGTCCTTAGTCCAAGGAGGACCCAGGGAAGCTGAGTAAACCAGTTGCAATCCTTGCAGCGGGACATCAAAGCTGCTTTGAGGGTGCGATGAAAACGTTCAACCATTCCATTGGCAGCATGGTTGTAGGCCATTGTCTGATGTAGGGTGATGCCCAGGAGATTCGCTAATGACGTCCATAATTGAGAGGTGAAAGATGTTCCCCTGTCAGAAGTAATATGCTCAGGGATACCGAATCTTGAAATCCATCCAGAGAGTAAGGCAGATGTACATGGGGCAGACGTTACAGTTTCCATGGGAATGGCTTCAGGCCAACGAGTGGAGCGGTCGATGACGGTAAACAGGTAACGATGTCCTTGTGATGTAGGTAGGGGGCCTACAACGTCGACGTGAATGTGTGTGAAACGACGCTGAGGTTGAGGAAAGGAGCCCACTCCTGAATCCGTGTGTCGATGTACTTTGGAAGTTTGGCAAGAAGTACACGCACGGACCAAATCCTTAGCATCCTTAGAAATGCCGTGCCAAATGAACTTTGCCTTCAGCAGCTGTGCAGTAGAACGGCACGTGGGATGTGGAAGGCCGTGGATGAAATCAAACACCTGTCGGCGCATGGGAGCAGGAATCCAAGGTCGCGGTCTACCAGTACTGACGTCACAGAGGAGGGTGGTGTTGAAGTCTTCAAGGGGAAAATCCTCCCAACGTAGGGACGTGCAGGATGTCCTGCAAGCTTGATACTCTGGATCCTGTCATTGGGCTTCAGCCAGGTCATTGTAATCCAATCCCAGTTGAACGGCCACCAACGTGTTTCTTGACAGGGCATCGGCAACGGGATTCATTTTCCCAGGGACGTATTGGAGGTTGCAATTGTATTCAGCCAAGGCGGAGAGATGTCGGCGTTGACTGGCGGACCAGGCGTCAGACTGTCGAGTGAAGGCGTGCACCAGAGGCATGTGGTCTGTACGAATGACGAAGGGCGTACCTTCTAAGAAATGGTGAAAGTGACGGACAGCCAAGTGCACCGCCAGCAATTCTTGATCGAAGGTAGAATAACCCGATTCTGCCTTGGACAGTTTTCTGCTGAAGAAGGCCAATGGGTGGGGCGAGACTTTGACCACCTGCTCGAGTACTGCACCAATAGCGACGTCGCTGGCATCGGTGGAGAGAAGGAGAGGGGCGTGTGGGATAGGAAAAGTGAGAGCCGCAGCAGTTGATAGGGCCTTCTTTGCATTGCAGAAGGCTGCTTCTTGAAGGGGACCCCACTTCAGGTCCTTTGGCTCACCCTTGACGGAGGCATAGAGGGGAGCAAGAGTGGCGGCAATGGCTGGCAGAAAACGGTGATAATAGTTGATCATGCCCAAGAATTCCTGCAGAGCTTTGACGGTCGAGGGTGTGGGGAAATTCTGAACGGCTGCTACCTTCTCAGGGAGGGGATGGACTCCTTCAGGAGAGATACGGTGCCCTAAGAACGACACTTTGTTGGCGCCAAAGGTACACTTGTCGTACCGGACTACAAGGCCGTTTTGTTGCAGGCGGTCGAGCACGATGCACAGGTGACGGAGGTGTTCCTCTTTTGAGGAGGAGAACACAAGTATGTCGTCCACATAACATACACAGAAAGGGAGGTCCCCTAAGATGCCATCCATGAGACG
>NC_090734.1:93179913-93182413 GCF_036898095.1 Palaemon carinicauda
TTTAGAAGTAGAAGTATGGATGTATTGGCCTTGTGTGAGACAAAGGTGAAAGGAAAGGGTGATGTTTGGTGAAATGTCTGGTAGAGTGTCTGGGATTGAAAGGGGAAGAGCGAGAGAGGGTGTGGCTTTATTGCTGAGTGAATGGATGACAGGTAAAGTAGTGGAATGGAAGGAGATATCATCTAGGTTAAAGTGGGTAAGGGTTAGGTTGGGTAGGGAATGTTGGGAGTTTGTCAGTGCGTATGGGCCAGGTAGTGAGAAAAGTGAAGAAGAGCGGAATGAGTTCTGGAGTGAATTAACTAGGTGTGTAAAAGGACTGGGTAGAAGGAATTATGTAGTTGTTATGGGTGACTTAAATGATAGAGTGGGCGCTGGAGAGGTTGAAGGTGTCATTGGGAAGTATGGCGTACCAGGTGAAAATGAGAGTGGTGAGAGACTGGTAGATATGTGTGTTGAACAAGAGATGGTAATAAGTGCTAGCTTCTTTAAAAAGAAAGATAAAAATAAGTATACATGGGTGAGAGTGGCAAATGGAAGAGTAGTAGAAAGGGCATTAATGGATTATGTGTTGATAACTAAAAGAATGTTTGGAAGATTGAAAAACGTGCACGTGTTTAGGGGTATGGCTAACGGCATGTCTGATCATTTTTTGGTGGAAGGAAAATTAGTTGTAGCAAAAGAGTGGGGGAATCATCAGAAATATAGCTAGGATTGGAACTAGGACCGGCCTCATCTAGTCTATTAGCCTCATTAGAGGATCCTCGTAAGGGGCTATTTAACCAGGTACTTTCTTGAAGTTGCTCGTGATGAAAAGAACGGGCTGCAACTCTGGGACTTGTTCCCATCTGGGATGGAATATGTCAGCGTCCATGGACCATTCCATCTCTATCTCCTGGGATTGAGATAGAGTATCCACCATCACATCGTGGATCAGTTGTAAGTGAACTGCTGGTAGGTGCCATTCCTTTAAGAAAGGGATGGGTAACTTCACCAGAACTGTACGAGATGTTCGATTGTGAAGTCATATTTGATCTCTTCAAGCATTTGTTGCGTGTTTTCTCCAGACTCTTAACACATCCTTCCGATGTGCTCATTGCACAAGGTCTGTCAGAATTGCGAACCAGGGAAAGTTTAGCGGTTTCCCTTATTAACGTTTCAGGAATCTATTCGATCAGCTGAGTCTCTTCACGAACCTTGTGAGCTCCTTTTAAATTCCCAAGAAGAAATTGTGTTGATATGACTGAAAGCTTCGATGGTTTCTTAGCTATCGAAACCATTGATCTGGAGAAAGTCAAGACTTCTGGAGGCAAATCTTGCATCTGCGATGTCTCGGGAACCGGGTCATCTATATGAAGATACTTAGGACTGTGAGTCTGATACGTATCTATTCTAGGATGAATATTACTCTTCTTGACATGAATCCTTGATAGTAGGAAGGGGGGTGGTTGGCTGGAAGGTCCGGAGGACACCTTTCAGGTCTGGTAAGACTATGAACACTCTTAATTGGAACAAGGTCCATATGTTCAGAAAGATTAATATTCGGAACTTGTAGTTTACTATAAACTTGTTGAGTGGCGACAGGTTCAGAATAACTCAGAGATTTCTGGAGTCCTTCTCGTGAACAGAAAAGGGCCTTCCCTGGAACTTGACGAGCCATAGCTTCCTTACTACCTGTATGCTCTACAGCTCTCAGGTATACTCCTCCAAGAGGGTTTTGAACTGTAAGAGAAGGTAAGAAGACGAAAGTAGGGACATTTTTTTTCCCACCAATGGCTCATTTCGAATAGGCTCTGGACCAAAGGATTGAAGTCCCTGCGATCCTGAGGGAAAGTTCCTCCTAGCCGAAGAGTCTTTATGCTTCGAATAATCAGCAGGTTTAGACTTTTGACCATTTGCCTGTAGCATTGTGGTCACTGGAATATTTCCAGTATTTTCGATCTTCTTTTTAGGTTAGGGACCCACAACCACAGAAGATTTTCTCTTTGAGGGAATACCCCATTTCTGGAGAAGACTTACGTACTTCATGGTGACATTCTTAATTACTTCCTTAATGACCTCTTGTGGGAAGAGGTCTTTACCCCAGATGGTGGAAGATATTAGCTTTCTTGTTTCGTGTTGCACTGTTGCAGCAGCGAACACAAACTCTACATGCTCTCCTAGCCTTCACAAAGGTGTAAAGGTCCTTTACCAAGGTAGCCGTATGCATTTTGGCTATGGCCATGAGCATGCCTGGGGTGTTTTTGTAGGTTGAACACAACTCTATGTAGTTTTGTAGAGAAAGGGATGTCGCAAGTGTCTTCTTTGACTCGAGTTCATTAAACAAGAGCAAATCGAAAAAATTAGGGAGACATACATTTAATTGTCGACTTGCGACATCCTTGTCTAATTTTCCTACTGAAAATGTCAAATGGACTTTCTTTCAATCCTTTTCCTGACCAGGAAAGGCTGGTGACAAAGGCTTGCACTCATTGAGTGTAGGACATGGTTCACCCGCCTCTAC
>NC_090734.1:93187413-93200378 GCF_036898095.1 Palaemon carinicauda
ACGAGAAATGAAATTCTTCTAAGTTATAACATACCAGTATACCAAAATAAACTATTTCTTTCTTTCTATGTGTTTGTCTGGCGCAAAGAAAACTCGTAATAAATAAATATATATATATATATATATATATATATATATATATTTTTTTTTGTCAAGCAGTAGTTTTAGTACACTGTCATTTTTATTTTTATTTTTTTTTCTGTGTACGCTAGAATTTCCTCATTAAAGAAGAGCTCAAACAGCTCAACAACTATATTGAAATCTCTGTTTTATTACAGGCGGCGAAGATTTGTTTTTCCTTTTTATTTTATATAATTACCGAAGAACTTCAGAAACATTATTATTATTATTATTATTATTATTATTAATATTAATTTAGGTAGGTAGGTAGGTAGGTAGGTAGGTAGACGAGAAATTCTTCTAATTTTATTGGTAAATATTGCGAAATTCCAAATTCTATGGCACCTAGTAAAGAAAAAAGTTTTGATCTTTTATAATAACATTTTATTTGTCGCAACAATCCAATTACAAAACAAGGATACATTGATAAAGTACTAATTACATCTGTAAATACATTTTGTGGGAAACGTATATGTATCATGTTTCCTCCATTCTCTGCTTGTTTAGATTTGACAAAAAGTAAAGCAAAATATAAATATATGAAATGAGAATAAAAAAAAGTGTTTGTTATAATAAAAAAATGACATACAGCGACTCTCCCAAAAAAATGAAAGTCACTAAAAATATATATATGAAATGGAACAAATATAGATTACACTAAACAAAAGTAAACAAAATCCTTAATTAACAAATAAAATTTCTTCAACTTCAAATAAGGGGAATTAAAAGATTTCCCCTTTGATATTTATCAAATGAAATCTTTTACACTTAACATAAATGCAAAAAGGTCCTAGCTACTTATTGGAAAATTTGGTAATTGATTGAACAAAAAACATCTATTCCAAAACATGAACAAAGATTATCAAACTGGAATAATTTTGATATTTTCAAATACATCTTTTCTTTTATTCCAATATAATTGAATTACATTATTTTTTTTAAGATTATCTAATACTGTTAAACCAGTTTGATGAATTTTATGTAAATAAAGTTTATCTACCAATTGGTTGTCTTCAACTATATGATAACTCAAAACACCACCTTTAAACTTCTTTTTACTTTGTATAGCCGTCGCCGTAAACCTATATTTTGAGTGTTTGAGTCTCTTGTTTTTTGTATAAAAATTATCAATGTCAACGGCAATAACCAACGACAAAATATAATTGCCTTCGGGAATATTTTCCCAGCCTTTGACACGATTTATGTTGAAGAATTCGTGAACATTTTCCCAAATTCTCATTTTTCTTTTATAACTAGAACTTGGGAATGCGAGGAAAGGTGTGGCACTAGAACGATAACGCAGTTTCTGTTTAAATTTGTGACGAACTGGATATGATGATCCTTTATATTTCGTCATGTTCGGTGGTCTGTTTGTTGGTATTCACATCAGCGTAATTTGTAGTCCTTCTTCTTTGACAATTATATTGGATCTGAGACAAAATATAATGCATGAACACAACTTTTGTTTATGAAAAAAATGAATTATTCTTATTAAAAAATGAATGAATCATTATACGATATTACTTTTGGTCCTTGCAATGAAACATACCCCATTTGTAGAATTAAAATCAACCAATCATTTTTAAAAAATTCGAGTTATAATATATATTGTACTAAATCTATTATCTATCAGTTTTTTTATAATATTTCAATGAGAAACAGTTTACAGTCATAAAAAATGTAGAATGCTTTTCCTTTCTTATTAGTTTAGCAGGAACAATGCCTTTTTCATGATTTGTAGGCCCAAATCTTCGTCGTTTAATCAGTATTGGGTTTCTACGATCAATTTGATGTTATTAGCCATCCACTTTTGTTTTTTTTGTCATTGTTGATGACAATGATGAGCGTCGTCTCTTTTTAACAACATTCAAGGTGGTGTGGTGATTTTTCCTCCAACTTGGATTTTCCCAGAAAGTATCCAAGAATTTTGGATTACATAAAGGTTTATTTGTGCAAGTGTAGTTTTCTATGAATTGATGGTCGTTTTTCCAAGAAAACTCTTGGTTCATTTCAATGGGGTGGATTTTGTCAAAAAACTGAATCGACGCATAATTTACGGAATACATTGCTCTTGGGTCCAATTTAAAAGCCATCAATGATTCTACTATTGAAATTAGGACTTTAAATTGTCCATAAAAATATGGTCGGTCTCTGAAATAATGAAGCCTCTTTACACAGGATAATTCCAAAACCCTTTTACTTGAGCATCCTAATGATTCGGTTTCTACGCTGTGAATTTTCTTAATTATGATGGGACGGAACCACTCTATGAATTCATTCTTCCGTGTGTTCTTATTATCTAGACACACGGAAGAAATATCCTCATTATTTTCTAAGCCCATAAAATTTCTATAAACAGCAGCCAAATATTGAACAGCTTCAAAACGATTACCAACTTCAAGAGAGTCGTTAAATTTTTTCTCATAATTTTCTTTGTCGGTAGTTTCTGGTATTTGATTAGATGCAGCCAATTGTAAATCACAACATACTTGGGCTTTTAAGGCGAATACAAAAATAGTAAGGGCCCTGGTTAGAAACTCAATATCTCTATAATTTTTTTCTTTGTATGTGTTTAAAAATGTAAAAAAAAAATATAGAGAAACTGTATCTCTTGGTGAAATTAGGTCTAGGGCCTTTCCTTGTAAGAAATTCAGTATGGAATTCATTCTTGAATTGTTTTTTCTGTTTACGTTTAATATATTAATGAGATGAATTTCTCTAATGCACCATAAATAGAGATCAGAAACCTTTCCTGTCATTATAGTGTTTATAATGATTTTTTTCAAGGTGTCCATATCTTCTCCGTGGAAAAGAATTGGGTTGAATGGTGATGATAGGTTTTGTTTGCTCTTTTCTCGCAAACAAACCAATTCATCGTTTTGTGTTATGTTTTTTATGTTAAAAAACATTCTTTTTGGGTTCTTTTATATTGATACCTTTCTGTTGCAAGATCAGAACCAAAAGAATAAACACCAACCGGAGGTTGAAGCTGTACTGGGCATAATCGTATCTCAGTCCACTATTTATATGCTTCATCTGTCTTAGATGGGGGGATGGGGGGGGGTGGTGTAATCACATAGTATATATATACCAGCCCAAAGAAGGTTTCAGTTGGTTAGTTGTATCTTAGACTGGATCAGTTCAACTACCACCACCATATTACAAGATTTGTAAATATGAAAATGGTTCAAGTGCAATGTCCATGTTGTAAAAATAAAATCTGTACCCCCAAAAAAGAAATAGATAATGATTTTGAAAATATTTCACTCTTTGGGGGTACTACAGATTTGGAACATGATAGTTTCTTGCCTTTTCTGGATATTGAAAATTATCTAAATTTTTCAAAGTCGGGGGAAGATGATCATTTTCAAGAATTGGAGGAATTCTTAAACCATGAACAAGAAGGTGGCATCAACACCAAAACAAAAATTCTCCCAGTGAAGATTACTACAAACCAACACAAAGACGAAGAAAACACAAACCCAGTAAAGAAGGTTCTTAAACAAATAAAAAAAGAATTTCCCTCGAATCCACACAAAAAAGAAAAAAAGAAGACTTTTGGGGCAGAGGAGGCAGTGAATCTATGGATTCTAGAAGTTTTATCTAATCAGTACAAAGATGGAGAAAAGAAGATTTTTGAAGTAAAGGATATTCCCCCAGTGAAAACGACTTCAAACCAACATCAAAAAGAAGAAATCGTCCAATTAGATATAAATCTCAACCTTAAAAGAAAAAATAGAGAAACTGACGATGATACAGAAGACTCAATAGCTAGACGCGTTTCTCTGAAACATAAGGAGAGGACACTATTTGAGCCCGTTGCTAAAAGAACGAGGCTTCAAAAAAAAAAACTTAACAACATTACGTTTTCATCAAATACCCATCCACATGGAAAACCAAAACGCTTTAAATCCAAGGATACCCCTACTAACAAGAAGGCGCACTAACAAACTTTACATCATAATAGGGATAATCAACGCCCCTAGTATCATCTTCTACGGCGGTCAAATAAGGCAATGTTAAATTCCCCTCCTACGAATTATCCACGATTTTCTTTCTTTTCTCCTCACGTCTCCTAGCATAATCATACCTTACAGCATAGTCTGTATAGACATACAAAATAAATATAGTCACCAACAAAATTATTATAATACTTATAATAATAAGTGTTATGTATTCCATTTTTTATTTTACAACATAAAGTGAGTATCTTGTGCTATATCGGTGATAAAATGTAAACCATATACCCAGTATATTCTACGTGGGTAGTAAATTTCATTTTATTTTAGTAATGTTAGCGAATAAGTAAGATTGGAATAGAGTCAGAGTATCAATCGGTTTGGTTTCTGGAATTAGAATTGGATATATAGTCTTCTTTGTATTACTTTTGCCCCTAATGTCATTATTATTATATAACCAAAGTGTTTCGCTAGTCCACTTGTTTCCATGGGTCGTCTTTTCACTCCTCTAGTTCTCCCGTTCTGGGAATTCTCTTGGTCTTCCACTCCAATACTCATCAAAATAACTGTAGTCGTCTGGTTCAGCTTCGAATATATTTTTCTAATGCATTATTTCTAAATACACCCCCGGTGATTCTTTTATTGTTATAATGAACTATAATATCATAAAAATAAAAAACGAAATTCATTTAACTGGTGAGTGTTTATGATTTTTTCTTCATATGAGTTAATTTTGATATTTTTAATGATAAATCAATATTTTCATACTGATTAAATTCATCAAAAACCCTTTGTAGTGTTTTTGAACCTTGGATAATCTCATCGCTCATTTCTGTTTTTTCGTCTTTGGTGGGTTGGATTGGAAATTCCAAAAAATCAGATCTAAATTGGGAAATTTCGTAATTAAGGCGTTCAGCTCCAAGGCCCACAATTGTCATTTGTTCTTGTGGGCCCGTTGCAAACCCTCCTCGTTTTCCTTTCACTGGTGTACCAGAAAACTTTGTTCTTATGATATCATCTGGATGAGAACATTGCATCATGAGAGATGATTTATGGTTATGAACAAGAAAATATCGCGTTTTATAGATGGTGGCTTTAGTAGTTTTATAACATAGCCTATTAATATGATCATAATCTTCTAATTTTCTAGTGTATGTAAATCCGTCATCTACATCAAAATATTCATAATAGGGATAATCAACGCCCCTAGTATCATCTTCTACGGCGGTCAAATAAGGAAGTCCCGTTATAGGATTTATTAGTATTCCACTAGCATATAAATCTCCCAACTCCAAATAATATTTAGAATCTTCTATATTAAATTCAAAACAGTTGTTCATATATGGAATCGATGTTTTGTTTTCGTGTTCTTTCTTTAACATCTCACCAGTATTAAATATATTATCTAGAGTCTGTCTCTTCAGGTATTGAGGATTAATGATAAGATCTGGCATTATTGTGTGTGTGTTTTTTTTCCCCTCGTTTTTAGGATTGATTATTACAAACGGCATATTTTCATCTGAAATAATTTCAGAGAGAACACCCTTATTTGAAGTTGTTGTTTGTAATTTATCACCTATAGATGGTGTGAATAAACTCGCATATGTCAGATATAACTTCATATACTGTGATATATCTATGTTATCGCAGCAAATCATTTCGCAACGATATTTCTGATAGTTTGGGTTTTGAGATTGAAAAGCCAATGACCTTCGAAGCTTGGCCCTTTCTTTTGATGAACATACCAAATTGTGAAAATAATCATTTGTTGGGTCGTCCACGTCCATAATATTACCCCGTCCTTCCCAAATCACCGATAAAATCCAGTCTTTACCTATATTATTATTATTTATTACAACATTTTCAAATTTATCTACAAAGATATCGGACTTTCTAGGCATCCCTATCCCCCCCTCAGTAGTGATTTCTATTACTTTTAGTTCACTGGAAAAAAGTTCAATTGAAAGTTTTAGGTTGCTATTAATATGACTACAAGTATTTTTCAGTTTAAATATACCAACTTGAAGCCCCTTTCTTAGTATTGTACCTTTTGTAATCATGGGTATAAATTCTATTGGGAATGGGTTTTCGTCAGAAGCCTTATAATTATAATTCATCTTAACAGCAGCAGTTTCATAAAATGTTGCTGAAAACATTCCAGATTCTATTGCCCCTTTCCTAATAACAATCCCATCTTCTTGATTATTAAATCCAGATGCAACCAATATTTTGGGGTAGCATCCTGCAATATCAATAATTTCCGAAGGATATGATTTTGTATTTTGAAAAGCCACGGTTAAATTCTTTTGGTGTAATTGGCCTATTGATAAGGAATTTCTTAGGGTTCCTACAAAATTCTTGGCTGAAAATGCTGCGTGTCCAGTGCGAGGTAAATGGCATTTGTTAGGGTGTGGTGTTATTCTAATAGAGGGACCAAATATATTTTCAATTCTTTCTCCCCTTTCTCCAACCCATAAATTTGTTGTACACCCCAAAGAACCCACTAACTGTTCATCATCAATAATATCTTGCTGTAAATATAGAAATTCCGTTGGTGAATAAAAAAGCCCATCTCTGTGTAATTTGAATAACGTACCTTCAAAACTGGTACACTCCCAAAATATATTTCTTGATTGATCTATAAGTTCTATAAAAGGTACTTCTATTTTTAATGCATATTGCATCATTCGAAAGTAATTAAATATACCAAACTGAGATGTTATGTACATTATTTGTTGGTGTGATAAATTTTCTGGTGTTTTCCTAAAAAACTTATATAACACTTGGTTGGCACAAATGTTCTGATAGTTTTCATCTAATTCTTCCAAATATTCTGGATTATCAACTTTTTGACAATCAGAAAAAAGCTTTAGTAATAATTTATGCATATTTTCTCCAACTGTTAAACTATATGTTGATATTACTGTATCAATCACACATTCCAGTATCAATCCACAGTTTTTGGGGGTGTCTGATGTAGTTACCAAATCAATGAAACCTATTTCACTATTGGTTATATATTTGGGTTCTTTCGTCTTAGAATCTTTGGTTAAAACTTTTTGAAGTGAACAAGCTATTCCGCAAATATTGTAAAAGGAATTTGTGGGGGCGTTTCTTGTAAATCTCCCAATTCTATGCACATCAAGATTATTATTGTTGTTTATAAACGCATTATTATTATTATTATTACTCTCTCTTTCGTCAGTTTTTCCCGTCCACCCAAAGGAAATATTATCTCCTCTGGCGTTATAATCATCAAATTCATTTGTATATTTATTATTATCTAAAACTACATATTCTTTATTAAGAATACTAGTCTGTGATATAGCAATGTCAATTTCTCCTCTTTTTATGGTTTGTGATAAGTTGCTTATAATATTAGTATCATTAACTGGGGATTTCGGGAAATGGAGCCACTTTATTATGGCTTCTGTGGTTTCTTCGTTATCTAGTGCAGATTTTAAATCATTACCAGTTTTGGTCAAGACGCCCATTAAAGTGATTTCTTTTTCATTTGCTGATAGGCACCCATTATCATTTTTACTGTCACTGGTGTTATTGATAGACAATAATTTTTGTTTTTTGTTTGGTGGTGGGCGATGATGATGATGATGATGTTTTTTATGTTTGGATGCTCTTTTTGTTTTATTATTATTATTATTATTATTATTATTATTATTATTAGTAGTAGTAGTAGTAGTAGTAGTAGTAGTAGTAGTAGTAGTAGTAGGACTAGTACTAATGGTTTTTCTGGAGACAATAATAACTTTCTGATCACCACTTAAAATAATGTCATAATTCTTTTTTCGTTTGCATATTCGGTGCATTTGTATCAAATCATTAACACCTATGCCTAGTGCTTTAAATGTTGTTTTTTTTTCCTTTTTTCTTATAATAATCTTTTAAATTTTCAACGATATTATTATGAATCCGAATTTTTAACAACTTTGAAATAATGATATCAAAAAAGGCAGTAAATATCTTACCCGGTGTAAAAAATGCCATGTTACCCAAAGTATTTATGGTATTCATTTCATTAATGACTCCACAATATTTTGTTAAAAAGGGCCAATTTAATATTTTGTTATTTTTACTATACATTATTATCATTTGTTTCTTTTTTCTCTTGTGTAATTTCCGTTTATCAACCCATACAAATGTTTTGGTATACAAAATATTTTGATTTACAATAAAATTTCCAGGGTAAAAATCTCGTGGATAATCATTACAAAATAAACATCGAATGGGATTAGGAATAAAATTATTCCATTGATTTATATCAACGGGAGTTTCATCTCTAAAGTCCAGTATTTTTTTAAGCAGCAATTGCCACATTTTTCCGTCCTTTAAAATAGGAACTGAAAAATGGGTTTGCGTTGAAGGATAAAAGTTTAATTTTGGCCAATAAAATCCAATCCCCAAAGTTAAACGCATCTGTAAAAAAAATCCCACCAAATCATTTTCATTGCAAATTCCGTTTATATCTTTGGCCAAATCAGATTGATATATAAGATTAAATTTAATATCTGGGTATTTTTTAAATAGAATATCATAATTATCTTGTTCTATTTTTAGTTTATGAGTTATGTTGAATCTCAAAAACATTTCTAAAGTTCCGTCGTTTTTGTCTGTTTCCATGCATTTTTTACACGGCAAAACAAAGACGTTTTTTTTCCATAAAGTATTGTGGTTATGGTTTTCATATCCAGTAACATCAATAAGCATGATCAAATTAACCGTGTCTATTTTAAAAAAATATAAATGCTAAAACAGTTAAGATTCTCCTTTTTATTGTGGGGCATAATATTATTATTTAATATTTATATAATTTTTGTTGGTGTTAATGATAAAAGGCCTTTTTTGTATTCAAATAAAAATTCAAGTTTAAAGGTTTATTTTGATGGAATGCCCCTTACCCAGTTACCAAAATCATTATCATCATCAGAAAAAAAAATTGTGAACTGTAATAGTTCTATAATTCATTGTCAGGAAGATATAGATTGCGCGAAAACTTGTATGCCAATAAACTTTGAGAATGTAAAAACTATCCCTGTTTGTTCTTCTGGTGTATGTGCATATAAGTATATCAAGGAAAACTCAATAATGTCAGCTTGTCTTAATGGTGGCGAACCTATTCCCAAAATAAATAATTATTATAATATTCGTGGACTCGGAACGTTTGAATGTGCTTGTCCAAATAATTTTATTGGTAAATATTGTGAAATTCCAAATTATATGGCACCTAGTAAAGAAAAAAGTTTTGATCTTTTATAATAACATTTTACTTATAAATGAAGTAAATGTTGGGCTTGAAAGATTTTGATATATTTAAAATATTTTATTATTTTAGCAAAATGGAATTTTATTATTACAACGTGTTTTTATATTTTTTGTGAATAAATATTGTTGCGGTAAACATTATAATGTTTTTTAAACCTAACCGGCTTTGATGAATTCAGGCCCTTTAATCTAATACTTTATAAAGCAAATAAATTTATATATCAGTCACAGCATCGTTGTCATTTTTATTGTTAATGTAAGGCTTAAACACATATACACCATTAAGAATGACTAATAATAATATTAAAACAAATTCAGCTGGCATAAAATGGCGTTCATATTTCTTTAATATTTCAATATACTTATTAGTATTAGCATCTCTATAATATTTGGGGAAAATATATAGAGGACATAAAACCATTATACCTAGAATACACAGTAAAATTATATTGATTATATAAACTATATTTTGACTAATCTTCATTTTTTATTTTTATCAAAAATATTTTTTTTATATATACCCCATTTTAATTGGGTGGAATAAACAATCATAATATATATTTCATTATATATTTCAATGGAATATAATAAAGGAAACATCAATTGGTTATTTCCCAACAAAAAACAAAAAAACACATCTGCAGTGATAGATGGGGTGATTATAGGAAAATGTTTAACCACAACTAGTGGTGATAATAAACATTATCATTTAAAAATGCCTACGATATCTATTGAAACTTATTTCGAAATTGCTGAAACAATTGTTAATAAAAAAAATAATTGTTCATACACACAAAATAGTATTACCCCCAATGAAAAATATGATAATCATGATCGATATAAATCTTTGAAATTCACAAAAAAAGATATAATCACTAAATCTTGTATGAAAAAAATAATGAAAATTGCAATTAGTGTATGTCCTAGATGCCGATATTCAAATTGCTTCCTGTGTTGTAAAAAAGATAAGTATAATAACACAAGTTTTACCCCGAAAATTATTTCTTGTTTTAATTGCTTTAATACATTTAAGACCAAGAACATTGATTGTAATAACTATCAATTTAATAAAATGACATTTTACAATATTTTAGGATATCAAAATAAAAAATGCATGATAACATATCAATCTTTTTATAAAGAATTTTTACATCATCTTAAAAAGCAATACCAACAACGGCAAACAAATAAATCATATCAATACAGTAATAATCGGGCATATCCTTCATCATCACCATTACAGATATCAAACAAAATAATAGGAATATACGATTCTTTGTCTGAGAAATAAAAAAACGAACTGAATTATGAACCCGACGTCTTAAACTATTCAATCAAAGTAATTGTGCCAGATAATAATAACAAAGAAAAAATCATACCCCCTATGGCCTTTTTTATTGAAATGAATAAAACTATATCCTTCTTTAAAAAACTCATTGATCCTAAAGTTGATATAAAAAATATTAAAACTAAATATGGATCTATAATATCCAGAGGGGGTGGAGGAAAAAATAATATATTTAGAACAATCTGTTGTAATAGAAGATATGTTAGATCTGCCAGACTTGTAATCGTTCCCAGATTTCAGCTAGATGCTCACGAATGTATTTTGCCGTATAATATATATTGTAGACTAGGATGTCCTAAATATGTTCTCTGTCACCGTTACCCAACCTTAGATTTGAGAAGTATGACATTTCATAGCGTCAAAACTACTTGGCAGTATCCATGTATGGGTATATCTACATCCATCGTAGAAGGAAATAATGCAGATTTTGATGGTGATTGTCTACATGTAATACCATCCATGACTTTACTTAGTCAATCAGAATTAATTCATTTATTTCACCCAAAATACAATATAATTTCACAACAGAAACTACGAGTTCATTTTGACCACGATGAACGACAAACTTTATTTTCGTTATTTGGATTAAATTCTACCGAAATTCATAGTGGTTTGTATGACATGGCATTAAAGGAGGGTTCTCTAAAAACATATAATTTATTTTGTAAATTTAAACAACTATGTCATTTCATTTGGCAATATAAAAGCATAACAACAATAAAATGCAGGGATTTTTTATCAATCATTAATAAAGATTCTTCCTATCTAACCTTTATAAATGAAATATACCCAGAAATCCCCATCCATAATAGTATTAAAGAAATGATCGAATCTCATGCTTCGCGATTTAGTATTGACCACCTATGGCAATTATTTGGGGAGATTTTTCAAGATTGTCCAATGGGGTTCTTAAACGGAATGAATAAAAAGGCATTTATTGATATAGCATTAAATACACGCAAAAATCTTATAAGCGAAATTTCTCTTTATGGCTATACAATCATAAAACTTACACACTGCACAAAATCTATTTATGTTGGATACGATAACAGAATTTATACTACAGATGGAATACTGGTGGCCCTAAATGTTTATGATTTACTTTGATAATCAACTGAGATTTTTGAAAAAAATAAGCTTCTTTGTTATCAGTTAGTTCAAAAAATAATTCTAAGAACAAGAAATTGTTTTCTTTAATAATATTACATTTGTAAATATATATATATATATTGTATTATTATAAAATACATTTAAATCTAGTCAACTGCCTTTCGTAGGCTGGCGCGAAGACTAACTGCATATCCACAAGAGCAGGTAAAATAATTACACATTAAATATCCATTGAGTTGGTCGTGTGTTATTTGGAATTATCTATTTTATAATAATATATAGTCTTTCAAGTTTACCGGATCGTACTTTAAATGACAATTATATTGTAGCAATAAATCTTAACAATATACAATTATAACTGTGAAAACTGTCATACAATATTTTAAATTTTTAAGTTGTGGTTTATTGTCACTTGGTGTCTTGTTTTAATATTTTTTAGTGGTTGGTTCTTGGATAAGATTTTTTCTACTTTCTATTTCTTTTTCATCACAATTTTTGAAACAGAATGTCTATATTATTTCACATTCATTTTCAATATATGGTTGATGTAAAAATCCCTCTCTTAGCAGCCCACTACTTTACCCACCTCGAGGATGCTTGGCTCTTTTAGCAATAGGTTAAAAAAATATCCTCTTTTGGTTTTTTAGAGAAACTCGTCTAGCTATTGAGTCTTCTGTATCATCAAAAAATATCCTCTTTCGGTTTTTTAGTGAAACTCGTCTAGCTATTGAGTCTTCTGTATCATCATTAGTTTCTCTTTGTTTTCTTTTAAGGTTGAGAATTTTGATTTTCTTTTTTGTATTTACGCTTTCTTCATCCTTGGGTTGGTTTGTAATAATCTTCGTGTGGGGAATTTCCCTTTTGATGTTTTCCTTTTCTTCATCTTTGTATGGATTCGAGGGAAATTCTTCTTTGACTGCTTTTTCTTCCACCTTAAAAATCTTCTTTTCTTCTAATTCTTGATCCACAAAATCTTATTTTCCATGTTCCACTCTTTTTCATCTTTGTATAGATAAAAAATCTTCTTTTCTTTGTTTGTTTTTTCTTCATCCTTGGGTTGGTTTGTAATAATCTTTGTGGGGAGAATTTCCCTTTTGATGTTTTCCTTTTCTTCATCTTTGTATGGATTCGAGGGAAATTCTTTTTTG
>NC_090734.1:93200878-93203378 GCF_036898095.1 Palaemon carinicauda
CGCTTGGTAGCTGCCAACGGATCTGCGATACCCACCTACGGTTACGAGAGCCTCACATTATCGTTCGGAAACGGTAAATTCAATTGGAAGTTTCTCGTTGCTGACGTCACAATGCCAATCCTCGGTGTGGATTTCCTCTCTCATTTCCACCTTCTGGTCGATGTCGCCCACCGACGATTGGTCAACTCAGACTTGTACTTGTCGACACCTCTTCAACCCGCCCCCTCTAACCTCGCTCTCCACATCAGCGCACCCACAGATGCCTACGCCCACCTCCTCACGTCGTACCCAGAAATTTTCCGTCCAGAACTTCGCCAAACGCCCACGGTTCCTGCCAAGCACGGTATTTATCACCATATCAAGACGACGAGACCCCCAGTCTTCGCAAAATTCAGACGTCTGGCACCGGAACGATTGACAGCCGCCAAACAGACGTTCGCCGAAATGGAAAAAATGGGCCTTTACCAAAAGGCCTCCAGCCCATGGTCGTCACCCTTACACATCGTTCTGAAGAAAGACGGCTCCCTCCGGCTGTGCGGGGATTACAGGCGCCTGAACATGCAAACAGAACCGGATCACTACCCCCTCCCAAACATTGCCGATGTAACCTCCTACTTGCACAAAGCCAAAGTTTTCTCTACGCTCGACCTCCTGAAGGGGTATTATCAAGTGCCTATGAACCCAGAAGACATCCCCAAGACCGCCATGACCACTCCTATGGAACATACACCTTCAATTACTCTTGTTTTGGCCTTCGTAATGCTGGGGCAACGTTTCAACGTCTCATGGATGGCATCTTAGGGGACCTCCCTTTCTGTGTATGTTATGTGGACGACATACTTGTGTTCTCCTCCTCCAAAGAGGAACACCTCCGTCACCTGTGCATCGTGCTCGACCGCCTGCAACAAAACGGCCTTGTAGTCCGGTACGACTAGTGTACCTTTGGCGCCAACGAAGTGTCGTTCTTAGGGCACCGTATCACTCCTGAAGGAGTCCATCCCCTCCCTGAGAAGGTAGCAGCCGTTCAGAATTTCCCCACACCCTCGACCGTCAAAGCTCTGCAGGAATTCTTGGGCATGATCAACTATTATCACCGTTTTCTGCCAGCCATTACCGTCACTCTTGCTCCCCTCTACGCCACCCTCAAGGGCGAGCCAAAGGACCTGAAGTGGGGTCCCCTTCAAGAAGCAGCCTTCTGCAATGCAAAGAAGGCCCTATCAACTGCTGCGGCTCTCACTTTTAGTATCCCACACGCCCCTCTCCTTCTCTCCACCGATGCCAGTGACGTCGCTATTGGTGCAGTACTCGAGCAGGTGGTCAATGTATCGCCCCACCCATTGGCCTTCTTCACCAGAAAACTGTCCAAGGCAGAATCGGGTTATTCTACCTTCGATCGAGAATTGCTGGCGGTGCACTTGGCTGTCCGTCACTTTCGCCATTTCTTAGAAGGTACGCCCTTCGTCATTCGTACAGACCACATGCCTCTGGTGCACGCCTTCACTCGACAGTCTGACGCCTGGTCCGCCAGTCAACGCCGACATCTCTCCGCCGTTGCTGAATACAATTGCAACCTCCAATACATCCCTGGGAAAATGAATCCCGTTGCCGATGCCCTGTCAAGAAACACGTTGGTGGCCGTTCAACTGGAATTGGATTACAATGACCTGGCTGAAGCCCAACGACAGGATCCAGAGTATCAAGCTTGCAGGACATCCTGCACGTCCCTCCGTTGGGAAGATTTTCCCCTCGAAGACTCCAACACCACCCTCCTCTGTGACGTCAGTACTGGTAGACCGCGACCTTGGATTCCTGCTCCCATGCGCCGACAGGTGTTTGATTTCATCCACGGCCTTCCACATCCCACGTGCCGTTCTACTGCACAGCTACTGAAGGCAAAGTTCATTTGGCACGGCATTTCTAAGGATGCTAAGGATTGGGTCCGTGCGTGTACTTCTTGCCAAACTTCCAAAGTACATCGACACACGGATTCAGGAGTGGGCACCTTTCCTCAACCTCAGCGTCGTTTCACACACATTCACGTCGACGTTGTAGGCCCCCTACCTACATCACAAGGACATCGTTACCTGTTAACCATCATCGACCGCTCCACTCGTTGGACTGAAGCCATTCCCATGGAAACTGCAACGTCCGCCCCATGTACATCTGCCTTACTCTCTGGATGGATTTCAAGATTCGGTATCCCTGAGCATATTACTTCTGACAGGGGAACATCTTTCACCTCTCAATTATGGACGTCATTAGCGAATCTCCTGGGCATCACCCTACATCAGACAATGGCCTACAACCCCGCTGCCAATGGAATGGTTGAACTTTTCATCGCACCCTCAAAGCAGCTTTGATGTCCTGCTGCAAGGATTGCAACTGGTTTACTCAGCTTCCCTGGGTCCTCCTTGGACTAAGGACCACTCCTAAAGACGCCCTTGACGTCTCGGCAGCCGAAATGGTGTATGGCGACCCGTTGGTCGTCCCGGCCGAATTT
>NC_090734.1:93215878-93224878 GCF_036898095.1 Palaemon carinicauda
ATTTTTAATTAATCCTTTAATTAGGAATCCGTTGTTTTGTATGAAATTCAAATATAAATAATTTATATTAAATAAACAAAAAATATTATTATTCGTTTTTCCTATATATATATAACAAAAACAAGAGATACATATATATTATACGTGTATATATTGATCGGTCAATTCACTTGAATTAAACATTTAGTTATAAAGACCATGTTTTTATTAAAGAAGAAAAGTGGTGATGTTTACTATCGGGTTTCGGATGAGTATAAAATTACTAGCAATGATCAAATTTTTCGTGGATATGGCGTAGAACATGTAACAACAGCAGTACGCGGTAGAAATTTTGAAGATTGTGTCTATATAACGATGGTAATTCCCTGTCCCATTCAATTTTCTTGTATTAAAGAAAAATTATTGACACTTAAAGATGATTATTATTATGAATGCCACGAAAATCATAAAGCATTTGCTAATTTTATAAATAATAATCCATATGGACGCTTGATATCTTTATATAATAAAATTGATATAAATTCTTTAAAAGATAACCAGAAATTGAATGTTGTATTTTTACAGGCCTTTATATTACTTAATAAATATGATCGATATTTTGAGACTATTCATAAAGCTTGTGTGTTAAGTAATTTTAAAAATATAAAAGAATTTTTTCCAAATTTTAATATTGATTTATGTAGAACTACAAATTTATATACAAATTACCACAGAAAAGATATATTTGAATATATTTAAAAAAAAAATGGATTCGATGTTTGTATTGTACGAAGGGATACAATGAAAAAATGTTTTGAACTTATTTGTGAATTTATTAAAAAAAAGGAAATAAAAGATGCACCAGACGATTTCTTGGACAAATTTAAAAAAATTTTAAGTATAGGAGTCTCATATAATTATTTGGATGCGCAGAAAAATGATAAACCGAATCAATATGAAGATAAATTATTTATAACACCAAACACGGTGCCATTATTTTCTTATGATATGCACGCAAATTTGTGCCTGGAAATATGTGATAAATTTGGCGCTCTTTGTGGAGAAGCAGTTAATACATATATTTCAAATATGTTTCATGTATTACTTGATGGGCTTCCAAATGTTATTATGTTGAACGAAAAAGATCACTTAAGATTTGATAAAAGTATATCTAAGGTAGCAACCAATCATTTAAAGCGGAGACAATTAAATATCCATAATATGCCAAACATCGACCCCCAAAGGTATCCAGTATATATATTTTCAATGCTCGATTTATATTATTGTTCACATAATACTTTCCACGACGACAACGCGGTAGAATTATCTAAAAAGTTAATAAAAAAACAAAATTGGATAGAATATATTTTAAAGGACAAAAAGATTATTAGTGAAATATATGTAGTTATATCTAAACCAGAACTTTTAACAATTGAAACATATATAAATACGTTATTTAATAAAGATGTAAAGTTTGATTATATTATTTCAAATCACCACAAATCTTCTAATTATTTAAATGATAAAGCCCTTAATATGTGTGAAAATGTTATTACAAAATATTTTCCATATTCTCAAAATTTTTTTCGAGATCAACAGTTACGATTATATAAGTTTGAAGATTATGGGCGCGCGTTGAGAAAGTCTTACTTTCCTTGTTCCGTTGATGATATGTACAATTATCACAAACACATATATAATTATGTGATGAGTTATGAAAATCTAGAATTTTTGGGCAGTAATTATAATCACAATAATGACACATTGAATTTATACAGTTGTAACCTGTACCCCAATGATAGGAGGATCAACCAATATATAACCCTTTACAGAAAAGAAGATGATGATAGTGATAATGAAAATAAAAATAAAAGGATCCGTACCTAATCATACTCGAAACAAAGGGAATGAAATAGTCCTACTTTACTGATTGTTTTTTTTATTTTATTTGTTGTCATCTCATTATTTAATTGATTTTAAAAAGATTATTGGTTATTGTAAGACAATGATATATAAGTCAACCAATCTTTGTGTATCGTAGTTTTTTGTTGGTTTCAAATGTTTCGCTTTCCCGTTTACGCTTCTGAAGAGCATTGGTATTATGAAATGAAGTCAAACTATTTTGATAATCTTGTAATAAAATTTGTTTAAAATTTTCTTGGTTGATTTCCATTTCCTCGTGATAATTATTTTCTTTATAGACATCTAATTGTTTTATAATTATAGCATTATTTTTCGCCAATGTTTTTAAATCATTGGAAATATTATACATATTCACACTTAACCCATTAGTTCCATGGTCAAAAGCATTTGAATCACCCAAACATATATTTAAAATATTACTTTTTACTCTGAACAATTTATCATTTGATAATGGTTTTTCAATGGTTTTGTTTGTAATTCCTTTTTTGTTATTTTTGTACATACAAAGGCACAATTAGATATATTTTCGTCTTTATTTAACACGCAAATCTCATTATCATTGGTTTAACAAATTCTTTCGGGGACGTGTTTTTTATCATACAAATCAAATAAATCTGTAAATATTGATTTTCTTATAGAGGTTAAAAGCGTCTTTGGGCGAAGGGTATTATTTTTTGTTCTTAATTCTAAGATATTACTATCATTATTTATCAGAAAATTATAAACTGAAATATTTTCAGTTTTTATTTCCATAGGAGCCAAAGAATTCATAAAATCTCCAATAATAATTCGAATGCGGTTATGTATAGCAAATAAATCTATTTTCCCTTTAATTATTTCTTGTTCTGATGGAATTATACAATAACAAACATCATTATAACAAACCTTTCCCTTTTTTATTAAAAATATCCAAATTGTATCGAATAGCTTAATGTTTTGTATAGTATTTTCCCATATTTTATTACATTAGACTGAAGTAAAAATACATCAATTGGATCCATACAACCACTAACACATCGTATAGTAGGATTTCGATCTTGATGGTTCTCAATTTCATATACATTTGGAAAACTATATACGTTTTCTTTGATATATTTGAGAATTTCTGTTTCTCTGACCCGAAATAAAGTATTTCTGGAAGGAAGATAATCTACTACTTTTCTCTCTTGAATTTCTTTCTGAGATGGAATTTTTATGAGGTATATAGTATCCTCGTCATTCATTTTATTGAATTTTGTATATTTTCCCATTAACCATACAACATTAATATTTCCACACATAATATCCTCAAAATTATAAATGGTTTCTTCGGTGTTATAAATATTTTCATGAATATTATACTCTATAGTTTTTGCTTTATTGTGGTCATGAATATTTTGCATAACATTTGTTGAAAGTTTCAAGACTTCACTTATTATATCTTCATTCAACACTACGATACCGTTGTCTATTTTATAACTTACATTCATACACGAATTATTTTCACTATTTTCATTTAAATCCTTAATAAAATTTTGATATTTGTTAATATCTAAATAAGGATTCTCCTTCAGTTCTGATGCCTTTATTTGTTCAATTCTGTTTTTTGATAAGGGCTTTGAAATAGTTTTTTCTTGTATTTCATAACAAGTTGGGCGTAAAATATAAAAATATGTTTCATCGTTGTGAGTATCGTTATATCCTCCAATTATCCAAAACTGGTCTTGGTTTTTATTAAGTATAAAACTGTTGTAAGCATCATTTTTATTTGGCAATATCACCATTTTTTATTTAACCAATGAAAACATGACATTATTATTATTATTATTATTATTATTATTATTATTATTATTATTATTATTATTATTATTAATTATAAAAAGGGAAAATTTTATATATATATTATAGCAACAGCAATATATAAAGGGGCCAACTCCCTTGTTTGAAAGTAAAATAGAACACGACCTAGGATACTCTCCTACAACAACTATTACTTGCCGTACCTGCCCATTTTAATAGAAATTAACAATGGATAAATTTATTACACACGAGGATAAGAAAATATATGAGTTTACAGTTAACTGATGCGAGAGAAAATCGAGGAGATGTTTATTTTGCAGTAGATAATTATATAAAGGGAATGAAATTGATCAGAAAAAATCATAAGCCTAATTTATCCAGTCCACAGGATTTACAGTTGTTTCTGCTTTATGAAAATACTCCTCAAAACAAATTTCTAAATTTTCATATTTACATAAATAATATCATGTCTAACAGAGATACGGCCATTCAGATTAAAGAATATGCTGGAGTAAATTGTGACAACTCGTTTATAACTAAAAAACACACATCATATATGCTTTCCAGACTAATTTCCGATGATAATCAGTTACAAATTAAAATTTGTGAAAATTCTCAGCCCAGGGAAATAATTGATAATGACGATCTAATGGAAAGAGCGAATCCTACCGCTATATTGGTGTTTAATATATCGGCTGGTAATTGTACAACCCCACACGTAGAAGCATTAGAAGTTTTAACAGATTCTTGTTTTGATGAGGTAGACCGAGGAAATATGATTATTGCTTCAAAAACTGAATTAGCTTTGGGTGGAAAGACTGGCCAAAAATTTAAGTGTGTTAATTATAAACAAGACGATGATACAAATACTTTGTACAAAATACATATCTATGCTATGAGCGACGACGTTGCTTTTGAAAAACTTAGGTGCATAAGATCTGTGTAAAAATGAACTTTTTAAATAAAAAAAAAACCTCGAATTATTTTCATTGTCCTTGTGTTTTAGTGTGATTATTCATATTTTTTTCCTTGTTATAATTTAACTATACCCAAAAGGTAAAACCTTTTCAATCTCTCTTTTAACTTTTATATTATTAGTGGTGGGGGGAATGAATACCGGGGGTGGAGGAACATCCATCGTGTCTAATAATCTATTAATTGATACCAACAAAGATTGTATCGTATCTGGATTAATAAATTTTATTTTATCAGTATTATTTTGAGGTGTTGGCTGGGATGAGGACAAAAAACTTTTATCAAAATTTATACTATCATCCATCATAATATCTTGTTGTTGCGTTTCTGGTGTTGAATTTGGATTTGAAAGAATTTCATCATTAATTTCATAATTTAATGTAGGAATTGAAGTAGCTATTCTATTTTGAAAGACGTTATTTATATCTTTTGAATCTATTTTATTCATATAGGGATAACCACCACTTTGAATATATGGGTGAAATGTTGGTATGATATCTATTTCGTCGATTTGTGATAAAGAAGGTGGTGGGGTTGATAACCCCAATTGATCCTCCATTTTTTAATTACACGTGTTTTTTTCGTTTGAAATCATTTTCATATATTGCTATTGTATTATCATTATTATTAATTCTCCTCTTATTTATAACAGAAATCTTTTCGTCGTTTATCATTATATCTTTTTCCTTGAGTCCGTGAAAAACGGCGGTTTTGTGAATTTCTAGGCCGTCTTTGTATATATCATCACAAAATTAATAATTCATCATCAATAAGAGATGTATGATAGTGTTTTGATAAAAATATTATGGCATCAGATACGGATGCTATATTTATACATTTAAGTATATTCAAATATAATAACAGATAAGATATACGTTTATGTGTAATTAGATATTCGGGGTCTTCTTCTAAATTACAAGAAGTGATTATGAAATGAACTATATCTGTCACGGGTGAATACATATCTGTGGATTTTTGTATATTTTGAGTTATTTTCAATTCGCCAACAAATAAGGAGTCATATAAATATAACGGAGAATTTATTGTACAGTGACACATAGCGTGTAAAAATAATGCAGCCATTCCAACTTGGAATTTATTATCATAATCATTATACAATGAAAGTTTGGGGAAATGAGCCATTTTAAAATTCACGGGAAGAGTAGAATCAAATCGAGAACGAAAAGACATGAATCTTAATCTTGATAATAAAGCTGAACACTGCTCTGAGAATTGAGGTTTATTGTTACCAAATATTAATATGGTCGATGCGAGTTTAACGTTATTACCTGATTCATAATTTGATCGAATAAATAAACGAGAACTACCAGTTATTTGATTAATCAATTGCCTATTAAATGGTTTATTGGCAATTTCATCCATATACCAGAACTTTGCAAAATTTGAGCTTTTGGAAAGGTCGTGATATCGATCTATCGTTGAAGAGTGATTCATAGTATGTGACGATAAAATTCCAGCATGATTACCAAGAACAGATAATACTTGGTTTAAAAATGTAGTTTTTCCTGAATTAGTTTCTCCTAGAAAAAAATGAAGGTGTTTATTTTTCAAACTAACACCATGACAAATAGCCCGCAATATCAATTTTAATACGTATATCAAGGACGATATATCATAACTAAATGTTTGTAATAATGAAATACAAGTAAAAGTTAAACAACAATTACATTCTACAATATTCATAGAATCTGTGGGAATATCTTTAAGAAAACTGGATCCACTTGGGTGTATTTTTGATATGCGCTCATAACAGATAGCTAAAGTCTCTATACGATATTGCAGTGTTTTTTTTTGTTCTTGTGGGGGAGTTTTCAGATAAATATCTATCATTTTTTAAAATATCGTGGTTTTCGTTTTCAGGTAATAGTTTTACAACATCCATCATGTCACTATAACTATTAGCTATTTGTTTCAAAATAAAATATTTGGTTAGTTTAATTAACTCTATAGTTTCCTTTTTTTTACACAATTCGTTTGTTAAATATAAATGTAATTCTCTTTTAGACATATTTGCAAATTTTCTTTTTTTGGCCATTAAAATTTCTGATGAACATAAAATATTTCCCCCATCACCAAAAAAATGACCATGTACCATGCTTTGTTTAATTTGATCATCAATTGAAGAACATTCGGTTTGTGAATGATTATCGATGGATTTTCTTTCATCGTGTAAAATTTTTAGCCTTTCGTAATTTTCAATTTTTTCTTCTTCTGATATATTACTTATGACATTCTGGACAATGGGAAAAAATTGTTTTGTGTAAAAATTTACATTTGGGAATATGCTCCATTACGTCATTTAAATTATCATCTATGATGTCATGCTCTTTCTCCCCCATTTCCATAGCTATTTGAATTATTCTTCGGATAATTACTGTAACTGATTGAAAAAATTATTTTCTTCGTCATCTATATAGTACATAGGTATTGGTTTTAAGAGAACCAAAGAATCGCTTCCACTTAAACTTAATCCAATTAAAATGTACCTGTCTTCGAAAAGTTTGAGAAATGTTGGTGGCAAGCTGTTTATTTTACTTCCATTCCAAAAAGCTTCAATTTTGCTTATAATTGATTTATTATAGATCCAGTATTTTTATTAGTTGTACAATGAATACGATTAGAAAATATTATACTTTCTTCTTTCGTCAATAATTCTATATTCAATTTATTATTATTATTATTATTATTATTATTATTATTATTATTATTATTATTATTATTATTATTATTATTTTTATTATTATTATTATTATTATTCTTTTTCTTCTTCTTCAAATTTTCATTATATTTTTTCTTTTTAGTAACGATAAAATTTGATATATGACTTCGTATGTTAGCGATATAATATATTTCTGGTATATGGAGCGGTATAGAAGCCACAGAAAGAGATGATATCGAACATTTTTTCCATC
Source organism: Palaemon carinicauda (assembly GCF_036898095.1). Lineage (NCBI taxonomy): Eukaryota > Metazoa > Arthropoda > Malacostraca > Decapoda > Palaemonidae > Palaemon > Palaemon carinicauda. Next base: position 93,223,468 of record NC_090734.1, read on the forward strand.
TAAATTCGTCCCAGATTACCAATTTACCATTATTTATATTATTATTAATAGTTCCAGTTTTGTTATTTTGTTTGCTTTGATTATTTTTATTTTTGTTAGTTATACTTTTTGTTATTATCCTTACCCCCCCCCCCTTCATTAAAGCTACTGCTATTGCCAAGTAATATTATTGGCCGATATATTACTAATAATTCATATAATATAGATTCATTCTTGACTAATAATATCGCAGCAATAATAATGTTGGGTATAATGATATTTCTTGATGCTCCTTGGATTGTAAAAGTTTGTGGTATATTAAAATCTTTGATTATTTGAGAATCTATTTCATCATTAAAACTACCTTTGTGGTTGTCATCACTATCAAATTCGCTTTCATCATAAGTTTGTGTTTGAGATATATTATAATTTTTAATTACACTTATTGCCTCCTCGATTTCCATAATGTTTTCAATTATCAATAGATGTTTGATACATAAGATGACCCAAGATTTCATGGAGTCATCTAAATTTAATAAGTTTGGAAATCTGATATATTTGTAATTTAAATGGTAATAAATTTGTAAAAAATTCTTCAATGATAATTCTACTATTTTGAGTATTATAAGTTATAATCATTTTAATCCATTCTAATAATAATAATGAATGTGATTTTGAATCATCAGATTGTTTTAATAATAAAAAGTATATTGACACGAGGAAATGTATTGTGTGTCTCAGTTTTTCGCGATCATATAATTGCAAAACGTGTTCTAAATTATAAGGAAAGAGTAAGTCGTTTTCGAAAGGTGTGGCGTTTATAACATTATTATTATACGGGCTTGTTTTTATTGTAATTAGAAAATCTTCGTTGGTTTTGTATTCATATATTTGAAAATCATCACCAATAATGGCATTTAAAAAACATGTATTGTAAGAATCTTTTTAATATACTATAATTTAGTAATTCTAACATGAATATATTCCAATGGGTTTCTTTTGATGATTATTATAATATGTAATGTCTTTGTCATTACATATACAATTCAAAACTATTGGATAGTTTGATATATTTAAATGTGGTATATCTTGAAATTTCACTGCATTAAAATTAGGAAATATGCTCTTATATATTTTAAATCGGATATTAGAATTTGTTCTATCGACGAGATATCCAACGTGGGTATACAAATGCATACTTGAGCTTGAACAATTTGGTAAAAACCAAGAAGAATTTAGATTTTCTTTATTGTTGGGCCACCTAATAAGGTTAAATGTCTTTTTTCCATGCATTATTTTTATTATAGACATTAGCACTTTCTTCTCTCTTCCAATCCGGAATGCCATTATCAATTTCACGTGCACTAAATATATTTTCATTTTCTATAAAACTTTGTATGATTTCTTCTTCGTGCTCTAATGAAGAATTCAA
>NC_090734.1:93232878-93267878 GCF_036898095.1 Palaemon carinicauda
GAAAATTAATCCTCAATTCTTAAGGTTTGTAGAGAAAAGGGGTTCATCATTTTGAGAGGATCCAATAAAAAGGGTTGGTCTGTTGTAAAGAACCTGTGGAAAATAGATCGTAGTTTTCTAAAGTCTTCCAATGAAAATAAATTATGTTGTTGGTAGTAAAATTATTGAAATGGATTATTCACCAAAGACCCAATAGGAATATTTTTAATGAATTACCAAACTTCAGCGTCGATGGTTTTTTATATCTTTATTTTAGCTACTTTCCTTATTTATTATGTTTATTTAGTAATTTCAAAGGATAACAAATAAAAACATTTTAAGAAATAATGCTATGCTGATAGAAAATGATAATTTAAATTAGTCATTTGTATTTTTTAGCAGCCGTATATACAAATTTTATTGATACGTTAGTTAAGTAATCATTTCATTGAAAATTAAATTCTATATTCTCAACTTGTTTTCTACCTGCATCAAGAAATTTACTTTTCAAACCATTCGTTCTACTGTATAACTCTAAATGACGCCTTTCTTTTGATTTCATAATGTGTAAATGATTGACCCTGAGTATCCGCCAAAAAAAAAAACACTTTAAAAAGAACTTGTCCTCAGAAAAATAATGTTTTCCTGGAAATAATACAAGGGGGAATATATAAAAAAAGGTTTCCGTAAAGTTTTTATAACATGTTTATTTAATATTTTTCTTAATTCAAAGAACTGTATTCTATATTCAGGTCAACGTTTACTTCACCCAGACCATTTAATGTTTCCAGATAGTAACTTTCAAAAGACGTTATCTTTTATTCTGTAATTTTATATATATATATATATATATATATATATATATATATATATATATATATATATATATATATATATATATATATATATATATATATATATATATATATATATATATATATATAGACTAAAAAATCTTGTATAAAAAATCCTGTGAGACAGCAACAAAGAGATGGAGCTGGGGGGAGAGTGACTGCTCCCCGCACTCTAGTTTTGGGGTGTTTGAATGTGCGTGGATGTAGTACGATAGAGAGTAAAAGATGTGAGATTGGAAGTATGTTTAGAAGTAGAAGTATGGATGTATTGGCCTAGTGTGAGACAAAGGTGAAAGGAAAGGGTGATGTTTGGTGAAATGTCTGGTAGAGTGTCTGGGATTGAAAGGGGAAGAGCGAGAGAGGGTGTGGCTTTATTGCTGAGTGAATGGATGACAGGTAAAGTAGTGGAATGGAAGGAGATATCATCTAGGTTAAAGTGGGTAAGGGTTAGGTTGGGTAGGGAATGTTTGGAGTTTGTCAGTGCGTATGGGCCAGGTAGTGAGAAAAGTGAAGAAGAGCGGAATGAGTTCTGGAGTGAATTAACTAGGTGTGTAGAAGGACTGGGTAGAAGGAATTATGTAGTTGTTATGAGTGACTTAAATGATAGAGTGGGCGCTGGAGAGGTAGAAGGTGTCATTGGGAAGTATGGCGTACCAGGTGAAAATGAGAGTGGTGAGAGACTGGTAGATATGTGTGTTGAACAAGAGATGGTAATAAGTGCTAGCTTCTTTAAAAAGAAAGATAAAAATAAATATACATGGGTGAGAGTGGCAAATGGAAGAGTAGTAGAAAGGGCATTAATGGATTATGTGTTGATAACTAAAAGAATGTTTGGAAGATTGAAAGACGTGCACGTGTTTAGGGGTTGGCTAACGGCATGTCTGATCATTTTTCGGTGGAAGGAAAATTAGTTGTAGCAAAAGAGTGGGGGAATAGAGTAGGTGGATGTAAAAGGGAGCTAGTGAGGGTTGAAGAGCTAATAAAACCTGGGTTGAAAAGTAAATATCAGGAAAGGTGTAAAATGGCATATGACGAGGTGAGAGTAAGAGAAACTGGTAATTTAGAGGAGGAGTGGAAGTTAGCAAAAGAAAATTTTGTTGGGATTGCAAGTGATGTATGTGGCAAGAAGGTTGTTGGAGGCAGCATGAGGAAGGGCAGTGAATGGTGGAATGAAGGAGTGAAGGTAAAAGTGGAAGAGAAAAAGAGGGCTTTTGAAGAATGGCTGCAGAGTAATAGTATAGAGAAGTATGAAAAATATAGAGAGCAAAAGGTGGAAGTAAAGCGCAAGGTACGTGAGGCAAAGAGGGCAGCTGACCTGAGGTGGGGTCAGGGACTGGGTCAGTCATATGAAGAGAATAAGAAGAAATTTTGGAAAGAAGTGAAGAGAGTAAGGAAGGCCGGCGCAAGAATTGAAGAGGCAGTGAAAGATGGAAATGGAAGGTTGTTAAAAAGAGAGGAGGCAAGGAAAAGGTAGGCGGAATATTTGTAAAGTTTGCTGAATGTTGAGGATGATAGGGAGGCAGATATAATAGCTGTTCCAGGTGTTGAGGTGCCAGTGATGGGAGATGAGAATGAGAGAGAGATTGCAATAGAGGAAGTGAGGAGAGCACTAGATGAAACGAGAGTAGGAAAAGCATCTGGTATGGATGGTGTGAAAGCTGAGATGTTGAAGGAAGGGGGTGTGACTGTACTTGAATGGTTGGTGAGATTGTTTAATGTGTGTTTTGTGTTGTCAATGGTACCAGTAGATTGGGTCTGTGCATGTATTGTACCACTATATAAGGGTAAGGGAGATGTGCATGAGTGTTGTATTTCAAGAGGTATTAGTTTGTTGAGTGTAGTTGGAAAAGTGTATGGTAGAGTACTGATTAATAGGATTAAGGATAAAACAGAGAATGCAATCTTGGAAGTACAGGGTGGTTTTAGAAGAGGTAGGGGTTTTATGAATCAGACTTTTACAGTTAGGCAGATATGTGAGAAATATTTAGCAAAAGGTAAGGAGGTGTATGTTGCGTTTATGGATCTGGAGAAAGCATATGATAGAGTTGATAGGGAAGCAATGTGGAATGTGATGAGGTTATATGGAGTTAGTGGAAGGTTGTTGCAAGCAGTGAAAAGTTTCTACAAAGGTAGTAAAGCATGTGTTAGAATAGGAAATGAGGTGAGCGATTGGTTTCCGGTGAGAGTGGGGCTGAGACAGGGATGTGTGATGTCGCCGTGGTTGTTTAACTTGTATGTTGATGGAGTGGTTAGAGAGGTGAATGCTCGAGTGCTTGGACGAGGATTAAAACTGGTAGGCGAGAATGATCATGAATGGGAGGTAAATCAGTTGTTGTTTGCGGATGATACTGTACTGGTAGCAGACACAGAAGAGAAGCTTGACCGACTAGTGACAGAATTTGGAAGGGTGTGTGAGAGAAGGAAGTTGAGAGTTAATGTGGGTAAGAGTAAGGTTATGAGATGTACGAGAAGGGAAAGTGGTGCAAGGTTAAATGTCATGTTGAATGGAGAGTTACTTGAGGAGGTGGATCAGTTTAAGTACTTGGGGTCTGTTGTTGCAGCAAATGGTGGAGTGGAAGCAGATATACGTCAGAGAGTGAATGAAGGTTGCAAAGTGTTGGGGGCAGTTAAGGGAGTAGTAAAAAATAGAGGGTTGGGCATGAATGTAAAGAGAGTTCTATATGAGAAAGTGATTGTACCAACTGTGATGTATGGATCGGAGTTGTGGGGAATGAAAGTGATGGAGAGACAGAAATTGAATGTGTTTGAGATGAAGTGTGTGAGGAGTATGGCTGGTGTATCTCGAGTAGATAGGGTTAGGAACGAAGTGGTGAGGGTGAGAACGGGTGTAAGAAATGAGTTAGCGGCTAGAGTGGATATGAATGTGTTGAGGTGGTTTGGCCATGTTGAGAGAATGGAAAATGGCTGTCTGCTAAAGAAGGTGATGAATGCAAGAGTTGATGGGAGAAGTACAAGAGGAAGGCCAAGGTTTGGGTGGATGGATGGTGTGAAGAAAGCTCTGGGTGATAGGAGGATAGATGTGAGAGAGGCAAGAGAGCGTGCTAGAAATAGGAATGAATGGCGAGCGATTGTGACGCAGGTCCGGTAGGGCCTGCGGCTTCCTCCGGTGCCTTAGATGACCGCGGAGGTAGCAGCAGTAGGGGACCCAGCAGTATGAAGCTTCATATGTGGTGGAAATGTGGGAGGTTGGGCTGTGGCACCCTAGCAGTACCAGCTGAACTCGGCTGGGTCCCTGGTTAGGCTGGAGGAACGTAGAGAGTATAGGTCCCCTTTTTTGTTTTGTTTTTTGTTGTTGTCGGCTACCCCCCAAAAATTAGGGGAAGTGCCTTTGGTATATGTATGTATGTATGTATATAGAGAATGTGGAAACCATTAGGGACTGTGTCAATCTTTGAACAATTTCTCGAAAACAGCAGTTGAAAAGTGAGAAAATAATTGTACCTACCAGGTAGTTGTTAGATACTTATTAGATACTAACGGAGATGCGAGGTGAGTGCAGGTAGTATTTATTCGGCATATAACGAGATTATATAAAAGCAGTTGAGAGCGACATGTAAAAAAAAATCACATATTCTGTAACATGCGATGGTGAGCTTAAAAAGGTTGCTCTATTTCTTACCAGGAATGTCTTCTTCGCCACAAATGATAATTAAAAAAAAACTTCAGTGTATGGCGGATCATAAGGAAAGGACCCGTGTAAGGTGGTGATTTGCTACGGTCATTACACAGGAAGACGTGTGTAGTATTTTTTTAAATCTTTCGGTATATATAGTTTTGCTGAGAGCTTTTGAGTCTGGAAGCATGGAACCAGTTTTCCCATAATTTTGCGTAGCCATTGGATATTTTCTTTGATGGTTGAAAGCGGAATATATTCAACAGGGACAAAACTTAGATCGTCATATATCATATCCCTTACCAGAACATCAATGGTGTTCTTAGGAGTGTTCCTTAATTCATGCAAGACCTAGGAAACCTAGGAATCATTACAGCAAGACATCAAATCTTTTTTGAGGGTGGGATGAAAACATTAAACCATTCTGTTGCCTGCAGAGTTGAAGGTGTTTGTCTGTTGTAGGTTGATGCCCAAGAGATTAGCTAATGATGTCCACAATTGATATGTAAAAGTGTTACCTCTCCCAAAAGTATTATGTTCAGTGATATCAACTTATGCTAGCCACCCTCAGAGTGAGGCATATGTAAATGAGGCTGACGTTACAGCTTACATGGGAATCCTTTCAAGCCACTAAGTGAAACACTCATTGATGTGAAACAGGTAACAGTGTTATTGTGATATGGGTAGGGGCCCTACTATGTTGACATGAATGTCTGCAAAACGACGCTAAGGTTCAGTAAAGGTGCACTTCTCTGAATTCGTGTCCCTGCAATTATGATGTTTGGCATGAAATGCAGCAGCAAAATCTATACTTTTCATCCTTAGTAGTGTCGTGCCAAATGAACTTTGCTTCAGAAGCTGCGGAGTAGATCGGCGTGAGGGATGTGTGAGTCCATGGAAGATATCCAAAACCTCTAAGCATATGAGAGAAGGTATCCATGTTCGTGGTCTACCAGTACAGAAGTCACAGAGGAGGGTGATGTCAGTCTTCAGGTGTGAAGTCTTCTAAATGGAGCAATGTACATGATGTCCTAAATGCTGGGAGCACTGAATCCTTACGGAGTTGGGCTTTTGCCAAGGGGTTGTGATCTAATCCCAGATGAATGGTGGCCAATTTGTTTCCTTACGTAGCATTGATAATGGCATTCATGTTTTCAGCACTGACCCTCGAACCAGGTATTGGAATGTTGAGTGTAGGTGTACCTGGGGCATGTGGTTCATGTCAATGACAAAGTGTAAAACTTTCAAGAAATGGTTGAGTAATGGACAGCAAAATAACCGCCAGTAATTCACAGTTGAATGTAGAGTAGCCAGATTCCAATTTTTATAGTTTCCTACTGAAGAAGGCCAATGAGGAAGTTGAACTTTTCACCCTCTGCTATAGTGCTGCACCAATAGCGATGCTGCTGACATGAGCATATAAAAAGAATGGGTTAAGGTACATAGGAAATGTAAGTGCAGGAGCTGTTAGTAGTGCATTATTTGCATTGAAGATGGCCTCTTCTTGAAGGGGCATAAGGGGAGGGGAGGTGGCAAGAGTGTTGGTAATGTCTGGCAAGAAATTTTGATATTAGTTTATCATGCCCAAGAATTCTTGCAGTGCTTTGAAAGTCAAGGGCATAGGGAAGTTCTGACCAGTAGCTACTTTCTCATGGGGGGGGGGGGGTTTAGAGTCCTTCAGGAAAGCTGTGGTGTCCTATGAACGATACTTCATTGGCCAAAAAGGTACACTTGATGTACTGGACTACAAACCCATTCTGTTGTAGACGGCCTAGAACGATGTGTAGGTGACAAGTAGGTTCCTATTCGTAACATTCACTGAAGGGGAAATCCCGATGATGCATTATGAAGGCCAAAACAGGAGTAATTAAATGTGTATGTACCAATAGGTGTGATGATGCCAGTCTTGGAGATGTCTTTTGGACTCATACGCATCTTGTAATACACCTTGAAGATGTTAAGAGGGAAGAGCACCTATGTTTTGTGCAAGTAGGGGAGTAATGTTTATGATGGTTTTTTTTCTGTATGTTCAAAAGCCTGTAATCCCCTTACAAACACAGCAAGTCATCTTTCTCCAGGGCGATTGGTAAGGGTGACAAAATGAGCTTGCGGCCTATTTCTTCCATTTCGGCAGATATTCCTTTAACAGCTGCCAGATGATCAGTGTCTAAACGCCTGAATCTGGTGAACACTGGAGGACCAGTCATCATGATATAGTGATGAATACCTTCCTTGGCGGGAATCATGGGCATTTGGTGAACTCTAGGAAAGGAGACTTCCAGTTGCAGCGTTAGGAGTTGGTCATAGTCTTCGGTATATGTGCTGATGAAGAGAGGAAGGTTGGAAGGACCAGGTTGAACAGGTGTTATTGAGTGCAAGTTAGCATTGACTAATCATCGATGCTCCACATCAGCCCCAATGTGAAAATGGGAGAGGAAATCAGGACTGAGTATTGGGATTATTATGTCTACAACGAGGATTTTCCATTGGTATTTGGTGCTCCCAAACAACAGTGTGAGTGTCTCTAACACAAGGGTTGTAATCTCAGATCAGTTGACAGCTAGCAGATGGACGTCAGCAGTCTTAGAATAATTGTCGAGTCTTGGAGAGAGAATTTGGTAAAAGGCAACGGCAAGCACCAAAGTCTATATCTTTTAGCGGTGCATATATGTACCAACTCACAGGGGTGCCATTTTAGCTAGGAAAGTTTCCTAATACCTGATTGGTCGGAAGTTATTTTGTCCGACCACCTTCATTGTTCTCAAATAATTTCCAATTAATATGAATCAAAACTAATATACTATCCTATATTTCTCCATCAAATATAAGTTTTCTCAATAAACAATATGAAAGTATAAATATAGTATAAAGTATCATCATGGCAAGGCCAAATTTAATAACACAATCCGCCAAAGTCAACGACAGCAGCTTATTTTTGGATGCACGCTTTGCAGTTTTGTCATTTTTCACATATTTCAACACAAATTGGGATAAATTACACTCAGCATAAGTTAAACATGTCATTATAAACTTTCTTTGAATACCAGAATTTACCAAAAACATGGAATTAAAAAACAGGATAATTGTGAAAAATTATGGGGAGGTAAATAACAGCCTGCAGCCGCCTGGCGTGAAAACAATCCCTTCTAACTGTCATAGAAGCATTTTTTTTCTTTCTTTTTTTCTTGTTTTTTTTTTTTGTAATATATTTTGGCGTATTCCTTCAAGTTTATATAGTCTTGCATTATCTCTCTTCGAAATATTTTGCCTAGTACTTTCTTACATTCCTGTTCTTCACCTAATATCTATCTATTTTCCCCAATATACTTTTTTTCATATATGGGATATTCACACTACGATTCCTTAATGTTTTGTACCTTACGTCAGTAAATATGTAAATAATAATGACATGAATTTTTGGCTTTGCAACCAATGGAGTAGCTAGAATTTTGTCAATGGGTGGGCATCAAGGGGTCACAGCTAAATATGGAAGGGCACTAGGCCATTGGAGGGAGCCCATAGATGCCGAAGGATTTTGGAACATTATGAGAAAGATATTAGGGCATATTCTGAGATCAGCAGTGGATAATTATTCATTATACAGGTATCGGTGATTTTGTTACATTCAGGTCTACTATTATCAGATTTAATTACAAAATTGGTATAATTACAGATACAAAACTGAAAAACATAAAGTGAGCTATGCAAAACGCATTCATTCAAATGCGTATAGAAACTGTAAAATATAATCATGGAAATACAAGAAAATAACTTTCATAAAAATATTATGTATTGGGTACTCTTGATAAAAAATTATATAGATGAATCAATTTACAAATACATACACAAACACACACACACACACACACACACACACATATATATATATATATATATATATATATATATATATATATATATATATATATATATATATATATATATATATATATATATATATATATATATATATATATATATATATATATATATATATATATATATATATTTTCGTGCTACTGTTATAAGCACACATTGAGTATGTGTTGTTTCAGATGTATGTAAATGGATAACAGAATACATCTTATTAGCTTTAAAGTGTTTATTCTATAAAAACAACAGAGTTAAACATCTCCATCACTGGAGGAAGCTGGGTTGGTCAGACGACCAATTGTGGTGAAGTCTAGATGTGAACTGCCTAACTTATCGATATCACAGATATCGTATGCTTAGTTTATTTGAGACACGTCACAAACTCGGAAGACACCTGTATTCGGTGACGTCACAAACTTTCACACGCTGAGACAATGTGTTGACGTTTAAGAAGAATGTCATATTGTCGAGGTTTGCATTGTATGTCCTGTTATGATTTGAATGACTACAGCAAGTCCCACGGTTAGCTCCTTCAACCAACATGACATATTACGTCATGTGTTTTAAACATGTAATATTAACTATTCTAACTATTACATTAGCTCGGCCATCTATCTCAATTTTTTTACAAAAATTTAACAAGGCAAAACATGGTTACTAGGTGTGACTGGACATACGTATTATTCTTTGTTTAACTTTAGCCATAATCAACCGAGGACGAATCCAAATAGGCACATTAAAAAATAATAACAATAATGCATATAAAAAAGATATTACCAAAGCAAAAAGAAAAATGCATGATAAAACAAAGATCATATATATGGTACATTGCTAGCAAATGATTATATAGTACCAAAAAAAAAAACTTCTGACTTACATATGATTCGGTAACTTGATAAAGAATAATTGTTACCTTTGTCAGAACCATAATACTCAATTTTTAGTGCACAAACACGAATTCCTGGTACGTACACGTACCACGGTTTCGTACACACACACACACACACACACACACAAACACACATATATATATATATATATATATATATATATATATATATATATATATATATATATATATATATATATATATATATATATATATATATATATATATATATATATATATATATATATATATATATATATATATATATATATATATATATATATATATATATATATATATATATAGCTGATATATTTTATTAGATGCCCATAGATTCTGTTATATATATTTTTTTTCCTCTTTTCTTTTTTAACATTCTGGCTTATATATTTTTATTAGATGCCGAGAGAAAAAATGATTTATATCTTTTTTTTCTTTTTTTTAAATGTTGTTTTAAATGTATTTTTAACAATGCAAATGTAGAAAATTTCTTTAATTACATATTACTAGCGTACTAACAGCTTTTCATACAAACTCTTCCCGACAAATTACTCCTTTAGCGAATATCACCACCGTGATACCCAATCCTGCTAGTAGTATGGGGTGAAGAATTTCCTTATAAGTCGGTGACAGGTGGTCCATTTCGGTTAGTTTCATCAACCGCTTGGCAACTTGTCTGTTGTACGGGAGAGGGAGTGCTGGCATTGTAGAGGTCGACGTGAAGTTCGCGAAGTAGGCTCGTTCTATGATGATTGTCCGTAGACCAGTCACCATGGAATTCGGGGAAGTCCCGACACAACCATCTGCTGCGACGAAGATATGGGTGAGGGACGTGGATCCGTCAGGGCATGATACATTGAAGCCGTCCTTGTCGTATCGTATCCACGAGCTATTGTTTAGTCTGCAATTGAACTCATTATTGTCAAAGGGATAAAGCTTATCCAGACAATTTTCACTTATATGGGAGAGAGCACCGTCTAGCACTATACCTAACTCGCATGGATCCATTAAGTTTTTATGGAATTCAAATGAGTCAGCAGTACATATTTTTCTATCCATTGCGTCTGAACAGTGAGTTAATTGATTTAAGTCTTTAATGACCGTATATGTTTCCTTGTCTGGGGAAATCAATACGTGTCCTGTCAAACTGGATATTACTGGATTTGAGTGATTCGTCATGAAAGTCGGAAATGGTGATATCCTGTAAGCTTGCCAGGCATCAGAAGAATCAAATGGAATTGTAATCATAATCTTGTTATTATCTACGTTTACTGTAATTAGGCTGTAATAAAATTCTAACCTATGTTCGTCAAACAAAGGAACATAGCCTAGTTTATCCCTTTCGTTCTCCAGAATTAACTTTAAGTAACTTATAGGCAACAAATGGGGCGACAATACACCTTTAGTTGCTAACGTGATAGCTTCTACATAATCCTTGGATTTCTCAATGAAATGTGTAATTCTGTTATGTATGTGATCTATCTTTGAATCATAATACGTTAATGTTGCCAACAAATCCTGTACTTCCATAATCTGAATGGTATTACTTGAATGTTCATTTACTAAATCCATAACTTGATTGATTGAAGCTAACTGATTCCTTAGTTCTGACATAATCAATTCATCTTCATGAGTCAAGTACTCAATTTTCTTATTTTGATTACTAATTTTAAGACGATTGGAAATTCCTAAACCTAAACTTGCAACAGACCCAAAGATGCTTAATGCAGCATAAATAAAGGGATTCCGTCTTTCTTTATGTTCGTGTCCTACAGTCCACATCAAAAGGTCATAAGCCAAAGATCCTGTCTCACCAGTCTTATTTTTCAAGTCATCAGATAGCATCTCTGCAACTTTTAATGTTGACCCAAGCAAACTCTCTGTAGTCAAATGAAAATGTTTTCTATGCAACTCATCCAATGATGCAGAAAACCTTGAAATGCCGGTTCTTAAGCTAGTGACATCATTCTCTTGAAGAAAAATTGCTTGCATTTGCACTTCTTCTACAATTACGTTGGTTGATGTAACAAAAATGTCTTCTTTTCTTTCAACTATATTGCCATATTTAAAATATATATTTCTAGTCTTAGAGCTCATCCCACACGAGAAAAATGTCTGAGCGAACAATATCACTCCCAACAACAAAAAATTCATCTTGGAAACCTGTAACGAGAAAAAATATATGTAATTACTCCTGTATTAAAAAGAAAACTTTTAATCACATAAAAATAAAAAAAAATTCCCTCACTTCTTTTCCTCTCTTTTCTTTTTAATTTCTTATGTGAGCCAATGGTACTATATTCTCATCCGTGGGTTGGGATACGTTTTGAACTCTAAACCTAATGGCCGTTAATGTTTCCAAAATGTTAAATGGGCCTTCAAACTTAGGTGTTAGTTTATAATTGAGCCCTTTTCGGACATTGATTTGAATATATATGTTATCACCCACGGTAGATGTATTTGGTTTCGCTATTTTATCATGATTCCTTTTCATTATGATTTGTGATTCTTCTAAATTCTTTCGAAGGATATCATATCGACTGATACTTGCATTTATACATTCTTTTAAAGGATTTGATAGATTAGTTGTAGGCGTTGATACATGGAAAGGTGTTCTAACTGGGGTACCATACAATGCTTGATGCGGTGACATTTTAATTTATATATGATATGAATGATTCAGAGTACTCAGTGCCGCCGGTATTGCAATATCCCAGTTGGGGTCTGATCTCCCTAGTGTTACCCTCAATATATTTAATATCTTCCTATTTGCTCTTTCCACTAGCCCATTCGACTCTGGGTGATATATCATGGTATTTATTTTCTTTATGTTGAGGAATTCACACAATGAGGTAAGAAAGTGATTATTAAATTCACCACCCGAGTCTGAGATTATCATGTGTGAAATTCCATGTTTACAAATGTAACACTTGTAAAACTTCCTAGCGCATTCAATCACAGTTTTAGTTTTAAGCGCTATTAGTTCTGTATATCGAGTTAAAGCATCTATAATTACTAGGAGGTGCTTATTTCCTCTGTCTGACTCGTAAAATCCTGTTAACAAATCTAAATGTATTCTTTCAAAGGGTTGATTAGGCACAGGATAAGCTCCTAGGCTGACAGGTGTTTTCGTATGCCCTTTGTTTTCCTGACATGTGCGACAATTAGCTATGTGTCTTTTTATATTTGTAAGCATTGTATGCCAATAAAAAAATGATTTGGCTTTCTGTGACATTAATGAGAACCCAGGGTGTCCATGTAATGGATTTGAATGCAACCAAGTCAGGACAGTGGAAATAAGTGATATTGGTACTACTACCTGGTCGTTAGTTACATGTGGTGTATTGCGGGTTTTCCTTGTCACAGTCCTACACAGAATATTATCTATGATTATATATTTCTGCTGCTTATACTTGATATATTCCTTTTCTTTATGATTGCCTTTCAAAGCATTTATAATTGTTTCTATTTTCTGATCTTTTCTTTGCTCAGTCTGTAACAATTCAGCGTTCCAGCCTAAACCATCTTATTCAGATATTGTTTTTACAATAGGCATGGATGTTGATATATCTATTAATTCAGCTAAAGGCTCCGTACAAGATGACACGGGGTTGCGTGATAATGCATCCGCAATGATATTTGCTTTCCCCGGTAAATACCCGATTCTTGTGCCAAAATCTTGAATGATCAAATGCCACCGAGTTCGTTTAGGGCTGTGGTTGAAGCCTTTAAAGAACTCTGTTAGTGGTTTATGGTCAGTAAGAACCTTAACGGGATAACAGTAAATTATGAACTTAAAATGCACTAGCGAATTACCAATAGCTAGTCCTTCCTTGTCTATTACTGCATACTTACTTTCGGAAGTTCTCAATTTTCGAGAATAGAAATCTATCGGGAAAAATTGTTTATCATATTTCTGAAGCAATACCCCTCTTACTCCTAAGTCTCAGGCGTCTGTTGCAATGAAGAATTCCTTACCGAAGTCAGGAAATTTTAAGATAGGAGAACTACACAGTTCATCTTTCAAAGTATTAAACGCCTGTTGATGTTGCTCAGACCATATGAAATCTACGCCCCTCTTCGTAAGATCAGTTAAAGGAGCGGCTATTATTGAATAGTTGCGTATAAAACGCCTGTAATATCCACTACATCCCAGAAATTGCTGTATTCCCTTGACATTAGTAGGTATGGGAAAATTACGTATAGCCGACAGCTTATCATGGACTACTTTAAGACCTTGGCTTGACACCATGAAAACCAAATATATTAATTCTGTTTTGAAAAATTCACACTTACTAACCCTTAAGTTATGTTGTCTTAATCTCTGTAGTACTAGTTCTAACTTACGTAGATGTTCTTCTAAGGTGTTGGAAAAGATTACACGATCATCCATATAGGCATGCAATATATCCCCTAACAAGTCTCCAAACACTATGTTAATCATTCTTGTAAATGTTATAGGAGCACAACGTAAACCAAAAAGGCATCCGTAAAAATTCATAATGTTCCCTGGCTGTGCTGAAAGCTGTGTATGGGATACTATCTTCTTCTAATGATATCTGGTGAAAGCCTTTAAGTAAGTCCAAACTGGTAAAATATTTATTCTGACCTAACAAAGACAAAATATCGTCAGTACATGGCACTGGGAATCGATCAGGGATCGTTTCCTCGTTCAGACGACGAAAGTCGCCTCAGATACTCCATGTTCGATCTTTTTTCGGTACAACTATTAAAGGAAAATTATAAGGGCTGTTAGATTTTCTAAGGACTCCTTCCTCTAACATTTTACCTACTTCATCATTTATTTCATTCTGGAATTTCATAGGGAGTCTGTACGAGGGTACATATATAATTTTCTGCTTATCCTTTAACCTTATTTGATGCTCGATCTCATCTGTTTTTCCTAAGGATCCATCCATAGTGGAAAAGACATCTTGATATTTAGTTAAAAGTTCAAAAATGTTCTGCTGAATTTCTTCGTCTTGAATGTCCTTATTGATTTTATTTTTAATAGATCGCAAAATGGATTCATCCGCAACTGATTGAGAGTGATTGATTTCAGCAACGGTAAGAATACGATGTTTATAAACTTCTACATCCAAGATATGTTGATTTTTGTGAATTACCAAAGTGTTATTTAAATGATTACAGACTTCGATATTACATTGCTGATGTGAGCCTACTGTATAAATAGCTTGTGTGACAGACAATCCGTTAGTTTTCAAAATATCGGAAAGGATTAATATTTCAGATCCCGGTAGTGTTTTCTTTATTTGCACTATTAAATTCGAAGGTATGTTTGGTTCGATAGATTGCGTGCAAGATGATATTACAGGTGAACGAGAATTCTGCTGGGTCGCGTATATTATTTCTTTATTAGTGAGACAAGTTATTGGTTCTTCAACGTACGTTACGGTTACATTTGTCGTCTCCTTTTTATCCAAAACTGATTTTAAGGTATTAGAAGACTTATAGAATTTCCCTTTTATATACACGCCGTGCTTGGCAGGAGCTAATATAATGTTTTGATTTCCCATAGATGGGTATCATATAATTACAGCTGGATACATATTAATGTTTTTTACAACAACAAATGTATCGGCAAACGTGCGATTACCGACTCTGAACTGAATATGAGTTATGCCTGTGACATTTAATTCATTATTTCCTATACCCGAAAGTCTAATTCCTGATTTTTCAATCGGAAAGTTCGAAAACAACAAATGATGTGTCTTCAAATCCATAATATTACGTGGACTACCAGAGTCAAAAAATAACGTAAAGGATTTGTGTTCTAAATTTACAGCATATAAGGTTGGCCGTAACTCATTTTGGCTCATTATTGTATGAATTCGTTGCAAATCTACGTGAGCATGCACTGTTTTACTTAATTCGGCCGTGTGTTTCATAGGAAAATCTATTGTCTCACAATTATCTGATAAAACATTAAATTGATTATTCAATACTATTGTTGTTGACATGAATGACCTTGACCCAACATCACTCTCTTCCCCTCTAGAGTTAACTATGTGGTATTTGCTTTGCTCTGCACATTCTGAAAATTAGTCTGACCTTGCGAGGTCTGGTTTGACGGCCCAGGCTCAGCGATATTTGAATAAGTGTTTGTTTGTTTTGGACTCTGAACTGCATTGACATTTGGTTGTTTCTTCTTATTGTTAAAATGAGAATTTTTCTTTTTATTTGCATATGGAACTGACTGTGGAATTGACTGTGTATTTCTAGGATATTGTTGTGTCTTACGCGAGTAACATCGACTATATGAATGTGTTGCAGTGCTGTGAATTGAGCAAAATTTCGTTCTGCAGTCTGCGCTTATGTGACCTTGACGTTTGCAGTTGTAACACGTCAATCCCGCTACTGGACTGCTAACTACGTTCACTGTTTGTGGTTTTGTTTCATTCTTTGCAAAAACTTGAGTTAACACGGGATCGAGATCTGGACACTTGGACATGTGTTTCTTTATCTGTTTATAGACATCCAATTCCGTACTTGCAGGCGTTAACTTCTTATCAAAACACCGCACTATAGCTTCAGGCAACATAAGTGTCATGCAAGTTAAATACATTAATCGTAAAAAATCTTTCACAGAGATGTTATCGTTAGTAACCAAAGTGGAATTACCTAAAATGTCCTGATATTCGTTAAGCCTATCAGCTATGAGAGCTGCTCTCTCAATAACATTAAGCCGATTCATAGTGGCTTGATTAAGTGTATTTTGTAACGTTAATACTACATCCAAGGCTTCCTCACCCCCATAGATCGCGCGTAACCTAACTTTGAAATCATCCAAAGTAACTGCTTCTTGAAATGAAACACCTCTTAAATACGCACTCGCATCCCCCTTAGAAAAATCTATAAAACTTTTAGCTTCTTGTAATTGTATAAAAGGGTCTAAGATTTCTTTGGCAATTAAATGAGCATCGACGGATGAAATCTATGACTCCACATTTTGTGGCAAGAACCCGTTGACCCGACCTTGAAAAGGAAGGATTGCTGACCTGGCATTTACAAGCGTCACAATTGGAGGAGGATTAGTCTGGCCTACACCACTAGGTCCAGGGGAAGGGCTGACAGGAGGAGTCATGACTGCTGTATTATTTTTCCTATCTCTTTGACCCCTTGAAATTCTATCAAAATATCTATATGAGTACAGACGCCCACTGCGTAAACGCATATGTATAATAAAATTCCCCAAACAATGTTACTAATCCTAAAACATTTCCCGAGAATTTCTGAAAGAAAAAGGAATTAGCACAAAGAAAGAAAAATTCTAAATGAGAATTCGGAGTTTCCTTTAACAAAGATTAGCAATTCACTCACTCCAATAATAATCGACTAACGACTCGTGATAACTACACTTTACTGCCAAAACTGGAATGAATTCAAAAAATCTGTACTTAGCTTATATATGGATCTGCGTGATGTCGACACGTCCTCTCTCTCTCTCTCTCTCTCTTGATGTTTTGTTAGCGATGTCTCGTTCGAGTTTCTTGTTGAATGTAGTTCTTCCTGGATATGTTTTGCAATTGTTGAACGCCAGTCCTTGGGTTTCCTAGGATGTTGATTGAAGATTCAGGTTGTATTCTAACATTTGTTGATGTTAGCTGTTTCGTTGGACTATAATACTTAGTCAAAATTGTAGATTCATGTAGATAATGTTGAGTTCTTGAAGATCTTTCTCTGGTTTTACAGCTTTTATTTTGAAGTATTGAAGTTCTTTCTCTGGTTTTAAAGCTTTTATTTTGAAGTCTTGAAGATCATTCTCTAATTCTTAGAGTTTAACCGCTGCCACCATTTATTGGCGTGCTACTGTTATAAGCACACATTGAGTATGTGTTGTTTGAGATGTATGTAAATGGATAACAGAATACATCTTATTAGCTTTAAAGTGTTTATTCTATGAAAACAACAGAGTTAAATATCTCCATCACAGGAGGAAGCTGGGTTGGTCAGACGACCAATTCTGGTGAAGTCTAGATATGAACTGCCTAACTTATCGATATCACAGATATCGTATGCTTAGTTTATTTGAGACACGTCACAAACTCGGAAGACACCTGCATCCGGTGACGTCACAAACTTTCACACGCTGAGACAATGTGTTGACGTTTAAGGAGCAGGTCATATTGTCGAGGTTTGCATTGTATGTCCTGTTATGATTTGAATGACTACAGCAAGTCCCACGGTTAGCTCCTTAAACCAACATGACATATTAAGTGATGTGTTTTAAACATGTAATATTAACTATTCTAACTAACATATATATATATATATATATATATATATATATATATATATATATATATATATATATATATATATATATATATATATATATATATATATATATATATATATATATATATATATATATATATATATATATATATATATATATATATATATATATATATATATATATATATATATATATAATTGAAGGCAACAGAATAAGAAAAAATACTTGCTATACCTTAAATGTTATGAAGCAACAGACTACTGCAACATGACTCGCTTTTACAATATTCTCCTAAACGTGTAATTTCTGTCAACCTATCTATAAAATTCCTCTAAATCCAGACTTTTCACTTACATAGTTTCATTTGATAACGCAGCAAGATAGTTTAGTCTACCATTGTCCATTGCAATGATGAGAGTAGTGTTAATAAATTTCAAAGCAAAGAAGCTTCTCTCTGCAGAGGCCGACGACATAGGTAACACTACAGAAATTTCTTCTCATATGGATTAAGAATTCTCGGGAAGTCTAACGATGAGATAGGCCTTCCAGTGTCACTTACGCTTTTCTAGCATCTTTGTGAGCATAATAGACAAGAATAAGCCAACACAATTTCTCGAAAGATAAGAAGACTTTAATGTTTTTCATTTCTTACAACATATGAGGTACAATTGGGTAGAAAAGTGGATTCTTGCTAAATCCTTACCTATGAAGACAGTGTTTGCCTCCTAAATGTTTTCCAATAGAATCACCAACAACTAAATCATGCAGTTTTCTAGTAATCCTAAGTTTCCTTATTGTCTATACTCTGAAATATCAAAACAAAGATCTGTTTAACTCCCCCCCCCCCCCCCTCCGCCCTCGTCCCACAAAGCATCAAAACAAGATGAATCAGAACACATGTCTTCGAGCTGAACTGTTACAGATTGAGATATATATACAAATTTTGCCAAGTCAAGGTTAGCTGACGGTAGTAAATTTATTAAAAAATTGATATATTTCTGAAAGAGTAAGCAAACGGAAATGAGCTTAAAACAATTCTTAATCAAAGGTGATTAAGATGAAACAGGGAAAAAAATATATATTGGCAATGGTACAATGGATAAACATAGCGAAACTCCGAATACGCATATCTTGGCACAAAATTCCGGATTGATTGATTAGTCTGAATTCATTTCAGTATCACAGCAAAATTTGGGGAGCTAGGATATGTGAGAATTCGTCCATATAGTATTCATATGCAAGCATGCATACGTGAATACACATACATATATGTAATAATTAGAATAGTTAATATTACATGTTTAAAACAAATGACGTAATATGTCATGTTGGTTGGAGGAGCTAACCCTGGGATTTGCTGTAGTCATTCAAATCGTAAACAGGACATACAATGCAAACCTCAGCAATTTGACATTCTTCTTAACGTCAACACATTGTCTCAAGCGTGTGAAAGTTTGTGACGTCACCGGATGCAGGTGTCTTCCGAGTTTGTGACGTGACTAATATAAACTGAGCATACAATATCTATGATATCGATAATTTAGTCAGTTCATATCTATACTTCACCAGAATTGGTCATCTGGACCAACCCAGCTTCCTCTAGAGATGGAGATGTTTAACTCTGTTGTTTTTATAGAATAAATAGTTAAAAACTATTAAGATGTATTCAGTTATCCATTTACATACATCTGAAACAACACATACTCACTGTGTGCTTATAACAGTAGCACGCCAATAAATAGTGGCAGCGATTAAACTCTAAGACAGCGGTTAAACTCTAAGAATTAGAGAAAAATCTTCAAGACTTCAAAATAATAGCTGTAAAACCAGAGAAATATCTTCAAGACTTCAAAATAAAAGCTGTAAAACCTGAGAAAGATCTTCAAGAACTCAACATTATCTACAATTTTGACTAAGTATTATAGTCCAACGAAACAGCTAACATCAACAAATGTTAGAATACAACCTGAATCTTCAATCAACATCCTAGGAAACCCAAGGACTGGCGTTCAACAATTGCAAAACATATCCAGGAAGAACTACATTCAACAAGAAACTCAAACGAGACATCGCTAACAAAACATCAAGAGAGAGAGAGAGAGAGAGGACGTGTCGACATCATATATAAGCTAAGTACAGATTTTTTAAATTCATTCCAGTTTGGACAGTGAAGTGTAGTTATCAAGAGTTATTAGTCGATTATTACTGGGGTGAGTGAATTGCTAAACTTTGTTAAAAGGAAACTCCGAATTCTCATTTAGAATTTTTCTTTCTTTGTGCTAATTCCTTTTTCTTCCAGAAATTCTCGGGAAATGTTTTGGGATTAGTAACATTGTTTGGGGAATTTTATTATACATATGCGTTTACGCAGTGGGCGTCTGTACTCATATAGATATGTTGATAGAATTGCAAGGGGTCAAAGAGATAGAAAAAAAAAATACAGCAGTCATGGCTACTCCTGTCAGCCCTTCCCCTGGACCTAGTGGAGTAGGCCAGACTAATCCTCCTCCAATTGTGACGCTTGTAAATGCCAGGTCAGTAATCCTTCCTTTTCAAGGTCGGGTCAACGGGTTCTTGCCACAAAATGTGGAGTCATGGATTTCATCCATTGATGCCCATTTAAATGCCAAACAAATCGTAGACCCTTTTGTACAATTACAAGAAGCTAAAAGTTTTATAGATTTTTCTAAGGGCGTATTTAAGTGGTGTTTCATTTCAAGAAGCAGTTACTTTGGATGATTTCAAAGTTAGGTTACGCGCGATCTATGGGGGTGAGGAAGCCTTGGATGTAGTGTTAACGTTACGAAATACACTTAATCAAGCCACTATGAATCGGCTTAATGTTATTGAGAGAGCAGCTCTCATAGCTGATAGGCTTAACGAATATCAGGACATTTTAGGTAATTCCTCTTTGGTTACTAACGATAATATCTCCGTGAAAGATTTTTTACCATTAATGTATTTAACTTACATGACACTTATGTTGCCTGAAGCTTTAGTGTGGTGTTTTGATAAGAAGTTAACGCCTGCAAGTACGGAATTGGATGTCTATAAACAGATAAAGAAACACATGTCCAAGTGTCCAGATCTCGATCCCGTGTTAACTCAAGTTTTTGCAAAGAATGAAACATAACCACAAACAGTGAACATAGTTAACAGTCCAGTAGCGGGAGTGACGTGTTACAACTGCAAACGTCAAGGTCACATAAGCGCAGACTACAGAACGAAATTTTGCTCAATTCACAACACTGTAATGCATTCTTATAGTCAATGTTACTCGCGTAAGACACAACAATATCCCAGAAATACACAGTCAATTCCACAGTCAGTTCCATATGGAAATAAAAAGAAAAATCCTCATTTTAACAATAAGAAGAAACAACCAAATGTCAATGCAGTTCAGAGTCCGAAACAAACAAACACTTCTACAAATATCGCTGAGCCTAGGCCGTCAAACCAGACCTCGCAAGGTCAGACTAATTTTCAGAATGTGCAGAGCAAAGCAAATACCACATAGTTAACTCTAGAGGGAAGAGAGTGATGTTGGGTCAAGGTCATTCATGTCAACATCAATAGTATTGAATAATCAATTTAATGTTTTATCAAATAATATTGAGACAATAGATTTTCCTATGAGACACACGGCCGAATTAAGTAAAATAGTGCATGCTCCCGTAGATTTGCAACGAATTCATACAATAATAAGCCAAAATGAGTTACGGCCAACCTTATATGCTGTAAATTTAGAACACAAATCCTTTACGTTATTTTTTGATTCTGTTAGTCCACGTAATATTATGGATTTGAAGACGCATCATTTTTTTTTTTCGAACTTTCCGATTGAAAAATCAGGAATTAGACTTTCAGGTATAGGAAATAATGAATTAAACGTCATCGGCATAACTCATATTCAGTTCAGAGTCGGTAATCGCACGTTTGCCGATACATTTGTTGTTGTAAAAAACATTAATA
This sequence comes from Palaemon carinicauda, assembly GCF_036898095.1. Classification (NCBI taxonomy): domain Eukaryota; kingdom Metazoa; phylum Arthropoda; class Malacostraca; order Decapoda; family Palaemonidae; genus Palaemon; species Palaemon carinicauda. The sequence goes on from NC_090734.1 coordinate 93,254,340, forward strand.
TGTATCCAGCTGTAATTATAGGATACCCATCTATGGGAAATCAAAACATTATCTTAGCTCCTGCCAAGCACGGCGTGTATATCAAAGGGAAATTCTATAAGTCTTCTAATACCTTAAAATCAGTTTTGGATAAAAAGGAGACGACAAATGTAACCGTAACGTACGTTGAAGAACCAATAACTTGTCTCACTAATAAAGAAATAATATACGCGACCCAGCAGAATTCTCGTTCATCCGTAATATCATCTTGCACGCAATCTATCGAACCAAACATCCCTTCGAATTTAATAGTGCAAATAAAGAAAACACTACCGGGATCTGAAATATTAATCCTTTCCGATACTTTGAAAACTAACAGATTGTCTGTCACACAAGCTATTTATACAGTAGGCTCACATCAGCAATGTAATATCGAAGTCTGTAATCATTTGAATAACACTTTAGTAATTCACAAAAATCAACATATCTTGGATGTAGAAGTTTATAAACATCGTATTCTTACCGTTGCTGAAATCAATCACTCTCAATCAGTTGCGGATGAATCCCTTTTGCGATCTATTAAAAAAAAATCAGTATGGACATTCAAGACAAAGAAATTCAGCAGAAAATTTTTGAACTTTTAACTAAATATGAAGAAGTCTTTTCCACTACGGATGGATCCTTAGGAAAAACAGATGTGATCGAGCATCAAATAAGGTTAAAGGACAAGCAGAAAATTATATATGTACCCTCGTACAGACTCCCTATGAAATTCCAGAATGAAATAAATGATGAAGTAGGTAAAATGTTAGAGGAAGGAGTCATTAGAAAATCAAACAGCCCTTATAATTTTCCTTTAATAGTTGTACCGAAAAAAGATCGAACATAGCGTATCTGCGTCGACTTTCGTCGTCTAAACGAGGAAACGATCCCTGATCGATTCCCAGTGCCATGTACTGACGATATTTTGCCTTTGTTAGGTCAGAATAAATATTTCACCAGTTTGGACATACTTAAAGGTTTTCACCAGATATCAATAAAAGAAGATAGTATCCAATACACAGCCTTCAGCAAAGCCAGGGGACATTATGAATTTTTACGGATGCCTTTTGGTTTACGTTGTGCTCCTATAACATTTACAAGAATGATTAACATAGTGTTTGGAGACTTGTTAGGGGACATATTGCATGCCTATATGGATGATCTTGTAATCTTTTCCAACACCTTAGAAGAACATCTACGTAAGTTAGAACTAGTACTACAGAGATTAAGACAACATAACTTAAGGGTAAAGATTAGTAAGTGTGAATTTTTCAAAACAGATTTAATACATTTGGGTTTCATGGTGTCAAGCCAAGGTCTTAAAGTAGTCCATGATAAGCTGTCGGCTATACGTAATTTTCCCATACCTACTAATGTCAAGGGAATACAGCAATTTCTGGGTTGTAGTGGATATTACTGTCGTTTTATACGCAACTATTCCATAATAGCCGCTCCTTTAACTGATCTTACGAAGAAGGGCGTAGATTTCATATGGTCTGAGCAACATCAACAGGCGTTTAATACTTTGAAAGATGAACTGTGTAGTTCTATCTTAAAATTTCCTGACTTCGGTAAGGAATTCTTCATTGCAACAGACGCCTCAGACTTAGGAGTAGGAGGGGTATTGCTTCAGCAATATGATAAACAATTTTTCCCGATAGCTTTCTATTCTCGAAAATTGAGAACTTCCAAAAGTAAGTATGCAGTAATAGACAAGGAAGAATAAGCTATTGTTAATTCGCTAGTGCATTTTAAGTTCATAATTTACGGTTATCCCGTTAAGGTTCTTACAGACCATAAACTACTAACAGAGTTTTTTAAAGGCTTCAATCACAGCCCTAAACGAACTCGGTGGCATTTGATCAAACAAGATTTTGGCGCAAGAGTCGGGTATTTACCTGGGAAAGCAAATATCATTGCGGATGCATTATCACGTAACCCCGTGTCATATTGTACGGAGCCTTTAGCTGAATTAATAGATATATCAACATCCATGCCTATTGTAAAAACAATATCTGAACAAGAAGATTTAGGCTGGAGTGCTGAATTGTTACAGACTGAGCAAAGAAAAGATCAGAAAATAGAAAAAATTATAAATGCTTTGAAAGGCAATCATAAAGAAAAGGAATATATCAAGTATAAGCAGCAGAATTATATAATCAAAGATAATATTCTGTGTAGGACTGTGACAAGGAAAACCCGCAATACACCACATGTAACTAACGACCAGGTAGTAGTACCAATCTCACTTATTACCACTGTCCTAATTGGTTGCATTCAAATCCATTACATGGACACCCTAGGTTCTCATTAATGTCACAGAAAGCCAAATCATTGTTTTATTGGCATACAATGCTTACAGATATAAAAAGACACATAGCTAATTGTCGCACATGTCAGGAAAACAAAGGGCATACGAAAACACCTGTAAGCCTAGGAGCTTATCCTGTGCCCAATCAACCCTTTGAAAGAATACATTTAGATTTGTTAACAGGATTTTACGAGTCAGACAGAGGAAATAAGCACCTCCTAGTAATTATACAGTAGATGCTTTAACTCGATATACAGAACTAATAGCGCTTAAAACTGAAAGTGCAATTGAATGCGCTAGGAAGTTTTACGAGTGTTACATTTGTAAACATGGAATTTCACACATGATAATTTCAGACTCGGGTGGTGAATTTAATAATCACTTTCTTACCTCATTGTGTGAATTCCTCAACATAAAGAAAATAAATACCATGATATATCACCCAGAGACGAATGGGCTAGTGGAAAGAGCAAATAGTAAGATATTAAATATATTGAGGGTAACACTAGGGGGATCAGACCCCAACTGGGATATTGCAATACCGGCGGCACTGAGTACTCTTAATCATTCATATCATATATCAATTAAAATGTCACCGCATCAAGCATTGTATGGTACCGCAGTTAGAACACCTTTCCATGTATTAACGCCTACAACTAATCTATCAAATCCTTTAAAAGAATGTATAAATGCAAGTATAAGTCGATATGATATCCTTCGAAAGAATTTAGAAGAATCACAAACCATAATGAAAAGGTATCATGATAAAATAGCGAAACCAACTAAAACATATACCGTGGGTGATAACATCTATATTCAAATCAATGTCCGAAAAGGGCTCAATTATAAACTAACATTTAATTTTGAAGGCCCATTTACCATTTTGGAAACATTAACAGCCAATAGGTTTAGAGTTCAAAACGTATCCCAACCCACGGATGAGAGAATAGTACCATTGGCTTACATAAGAAATTAAAAAGAAAAGAGAGGAAAAGAAGTGAAGGAAAATTTGATTTTGTTTATGGGATTAAAAGTTTTCATTATAATACAGGAGTAATTACATATATTTTTTCTCGTTACCGGTTTCCAAGATGAATTTTTTGTTGTTGGGAGTGATATTGTTCGCTCAGACATTTTTCTCGTATGGGATGAGCTCTAAGACTAAAAATATATATTTTAAATATGGCAATATAGTTGAAAGACAAAAAGACATTTTTATTACATCAACCAACGTAATTGTCGAAGTGTATATGCAAGCAATTTTTCTTCAAGAGAATGATGTCGCTAGCTTAAGAACCGCCATTTCAAGGATTTCTGCATCATTGGATGAGATGCATAGAAGACATTTTCATTTGACTACTAAGAGTTTGCTTGGATCAACATTAAAAGTTGCAGAGATGCTATCTGATGACTTGAAAAATAAGACTGGCGAGACAGGATCTTTGGCTTATGACCTTTTGATGTGGACTGTAGGACACGAACATAAAGAAAGACGAAATCCGTTTATTTATGCAGCATTAAGCATCTTTGGGTCTGTTGCAAGTTTAAGTTCAGGAATTTCCAATCGTCTTAAAATTAGTAATCAAAATAAGAAAATTGAGTTCTTGACTCATAAAGATGAATTGATTATGTCAGAACTAAGGAATCAGTTAGCTTCAATCAATAAAATTATGGATTTATTAAATGAACATTCAGATAATATCGTTCAAATTATGGAAGTACAGGATTTGTTGGCAACATTAATGTATTATGATTCAAAGATAGATTACATACATAACAGAATTACACATTTCATTGAGAAATCCAAGGATTATGCAGAAGCTATCACGTTAGCAACTAAAGGTGTATTGTCGCCCCATTCGTTGCCTATAAGTTACTTAAAATTAATTCTGGAGAACGGAAGGGATAAACTAGGCTATGTTCCTTTGTTAGACGAACATAGGTTAGAATTTTATTACAGCCTAATTACAGTAAACGTAGATAATAACAAGATTATGATTACAATTCACTTTGATTCTTCTGATGCCTGGCAATCTTACAGGATATCACCATTTCCGACTTTCATGACGAATCACTCAAATCCAGTAATATCCAGTTTGACAGGACACGTATTGATTTCCCCAGACAAGGAAACATATAAGGTCATTAAAGACTTAAATCAATTAACTCACTGTTCAGACGCAATGGATAGAAAAAATATGTACAGCTGACTCATTTGAATTCCATAAAAACTTAATAGATTCATGCGAGTTAGGTATAGTGCTAGACGGTGCTCTCTCCCATATAAGTGAAAATTGTCTGGATAAGCTTTATCCCTTTGACAATAATGAGTTCAATTGCAGACTGAACAATGGCTCGTGGATACGATACGACAAAGACGGCTTCAATGTATCATGCCCTGACGGATCCACGTCCTTCACCCATATCTTCGTCGCAGCAGATGGTTGTGTCGGGACTTCCCTGAATTCCATGGTGCCTGGTCTACGGACAATCATCATAGAACGAGCCTACTTCGCGAACTTCACGTGGACCTCTACAATGCCAGCACTTCCTCTCCCGTACAACGGACAAGTTGCCAAGCGGTTGATGAAAATAACCGAAATGGACCACCTGTCACCGACTTATAAGGAAATTCTTTACCCCATACTACTAGCTGGTTTGAGTATCACGGTGGTGATATTTATCGCCGTGAACATCCTTGTTTGGCGTTGGTTACGGTACAGCAAGCAGCTAAAAAGGAACTATTCGCCTAGCCCCGACAATACCCCCTATTTGATTCAGTTCAAAGCTGTTTGAGTGGCCACCTCATTCGCTAAAGGAGTAATTTGTCGGGGAGAGTTTGTATGAAAAGCTGTTATTACGCTAGTAATATGTAATTAAAGAAATTTTCTACATTTGCATTGTTAAAAATATATTTAAAACAACATTTTAATAAAAATATATAAGCCGGAATGTTAAAAAAGAAAAGAGAAAAAAAGAATATATAACAGAATCTCTGGGCATCTAATAAAATATATCAGCCCTATATATATATATATATATATATATATATATATATATATATATATATATATATATATATATATATATATATATATATATATATATATATATATATATATATATATATATATATATATATATATATATATATATATATATATGTACGAGACCGTGGTACGTATACGTACCAGGAATTCGTGTTTGTGCACAAAAAATTGAGTATTATGTTTCTGACAAAGGTAACAATCATTCTATATCAAGTTACCGAATCATATGTAAGTCAGAAGTTTTTTTTTCTGGTACCATATAATCATTTGCTAGCAATGTACCATATATATGATCTTGGTTTTATCATGCATTTTTCTTTTTGCTTTGGTAATATATTTTTTGTATGCATTATTGTTATTATTTTTTAATGTTCCTATTTGGACATTCGTCCTCGGTTGATTATGGCTAAAGTTAAACAAAGAATAATACGTATGTCCAGTCACACCTAATAACCATGTTTTGGCTTGTTGTTAAATTTTTGTAAAAAAAATTGAGATAGCTGGCCGAGCTAATGTAATAATTAGAATAGTTAATATTGCATGTTTAAAACAAATGACGTAATATGTCATGTTGGTTGGAGGAGCTAACCCTGGGATTTGCTGTAGTCATTCAAATCGTAAACAGGACATACAATGCAAACCTCAGCAATTTGACATTCTTCTTAACGTCAATACATTGTCTCAAGCGTGTGAAAGTTTGTGACGTCACCGGATGCAGGTGTCTTCCGAGTTTGTGACGTGACTAATATAAACTGAGCATACGATATCTGTGATATCGATAATTTAGTCAGTTCATATCTATACTTCACCAGAATTGGTCATCTGCACCAACCCAGCTTCCTCCAGTGATGGAGATGTTTAACTCTGTTGTTTTTATAGAATAAATATTTAAAAACTATTAAGATGTATTCAGTTATCCATTTACATACATCTGAAACAACACATAGTGTGTGCTTATAACAGTAGCACGCCAATATATATACATATACAGTATATAAACACATCAAAAATGTATATATATATATATATATATATATATATATATATATATATATATATATATATATATATATATATATATATATATATATATATATATATATATATATATATATATATATATATATATATGTATATATATATATATATATATATATAAATATATATATATATATATATATATATATATATATATATATATATATATATATATATATATATATATATATATATATATATATATATATATATATATATATATATATATATATATATATATATATATATATATATATATATATAACACCTTCTGGCCGGGTGTAGATTCGAACCCTCACCTGTAGTCCGGAAACCATCCCAGCAACGGCTCTACCAACTGAGCTATCAAGAGAGATAAAAGTTTATGACAAGTCCCCGTACATACTCCTGTCGAATTCAGGAATGTGTTCATAGACTTGAAATAAACCCATCTCCACCATGATGGCTGAATCATGAATTTGCTACGCCACTGAAGAGAACTCTTTTAAGAACTGTCAAAGGCTACTTGTTTTTTTACGAAAGAGAGTAACAGCAGAGATTGCAGCTGTCAGATGAGCACTGAGGACAGGGTAAGAATACTGAGCAGGGAATAAGATTATGAATGAATAAAATGTCAACAATGTTGTGTTCCCAGACTTTAAAAACTCCTTGGAATGTTGAACTTTGTGCGTCAACAATTTTTTTTTTTTTTTTTTTTTTTGCAAAACGAATCTCTCTCTTGTCATCAGAATGAAAATAGCTTCACCGAACAATATGGGGAAAGTATCTGCATCCTTTATAATGAAGTAGGAAGCTGATCCTTAACGTCCCCTACATATGAACGAGTTCAGTTCAAACCTTCAGTAAACGTCAGTACGATTCCTGACAGGCCAAGTCCGTTTCTCTGCCGTATGGACATGTTTACAATAGGATATATTTAAAAAAGCTTGCTAAAAAACGATATGGACACCTAAGAAATATATCTCAATGTTTTTATAAAATATTTAATGAAGACAAGTGTTGTAAAAGCTCATTGAAAAAAAAATTAAAAGAAAACCAGAACAAGTTTTTGCTGCAACAGCCAATTACAGAAAATAATATTCTTTTACTCTTCGATATTATTATTATTATTATTATTATTATTATTATTATTATTATTATTATTATTATTATTATTATTATTATTATTATTATTTTCATAATAATATCGAACGCAAACTGCAGACTACGCAAGATCAAAGCTGTTCGTATGATATATTTTAGCTAAGGACTGTGGCTGTTCAGCACTCCATAAATCGTTTTTTATTTTAAATATCGTAATTATTATTACTATTATCCGATACTGAGAGGGTGGAAGGGAACCTCAGTTTAATAAGGAACTGGAGAATTACGACAACGCCAAACATTCTTAAATTTATTTCCATCACCAACAAATAAACAACGTGCTCATAATCATGTTCCTGGGTAAAAAAAGTAAAAAAATACAGAGCAAGCTGTACATAAATACCTACCACAAATTAAACCGAATTTAATCTTCTATAATTACTCCAAAATAAAAAGTTTTGTTAATCATGAAGAAAAGCTGCAAAAGACCTTTGAATCAATGGTGGTTTACCTATTTAACTGTCCAAATTACCAATTAGCTTATAATGGCTCCACGAAAAAATGCATTTTTTCTCACTACCAAGATCACAAGTGAATTAGCAGCTGAACTGGCAGAGCCTTGTCCAAACCTTAACAGTCCAGCATACGAGACCATTGCGAAATGGAGTGTAAGAGTTCATTCTCTTTGGATAACTTTTCAATAATATACAGAGGTTCATATGAAAATGAAATAAGAATAGTAGAGTCAATTTCTATAAAATCTAAAAAGCCACAACCTAATCAAGAAATTTCTAGTTTTCCTTTGAAGATTGCCTAATTATGCCTTTTCCCATTCTAAATTAGAAGTTATATGTTTACAATATTCATGTACAGCTTGCTCTTTATTGTTTTACTTTCTTTTACCCAGGAACATGATTATGAACACAGAGATTTGTTGGTGTTGGAAATAAATTTAAGAATGTTTGGCGTTGTCGTAATTCTCCAGTTCCTTATTATTATTATTATTATTATTATTATTATTATTATTATTATTATTATTATTATTATTATTATGAGAGGCCTTATTTGAAGCACCTATATTTTTTAAGGTAACTCACCCTAGCCATAGCATGATCATTCGTTTTCGCTTTTGAGTTTGTTGTGAGTTTCGGGGAGACCTAGCTGTCACTTTTGTTCGTGAGTGATGATTTTAGCTAAAAAAAAAAGAATCAGTGAGGTGCCACAAACTACCTCTAGTTGTACAGATATCAAAAAGATTTTAACATGGTTTGATTAGTGTCATAAAACTATATTCATATCAATTTTTGTATTGATACTTGCCTAAAAAAATCACAATAGGAATTTTTCGATATCCACGGTAGTCCAGTAATTGGCGGTGCCCTAAATTACTCGTAAAATACTTCACATACCTGATTAAATTCTCAGGGATTTATGGGATGAATATCTACTTTATTCGTAGTAGTTTTCATGTTGATATATGACATAGAAAAGCCAAAGCAAACGTTTATTTCAGTATGTCTTGAATGGTTATTTCTAGCGGCAGAGTAAATTTTTCCATGAATAGTTCACATATCCAAATTAGAATTTCAGGGATTGATGGGAATCATTGTTTCTCTGTTCCTGTCAAATCCCATGGAAACTTATACTATTTAGAGGACAGATATCCTGCGAGATAGTGAGCTACATCAACTAGGGACAATGCCGATCTCATAAACAACATCCATGCGAGTGGCAGTTAGTAATTATTATTATTATTATTATTATTATTATTATTATTATTATTATTATTATTATTATTATTATTATTATTATTATTATTATTATTATCATCATACCTAAATCAAATTACGTCTCAAAATGCAATGCTCATATCTATTCGAAGTAAATTCCCTTGTTTTTGTTGTGGTTGTTTTAGAATGCTTGTCCCTTACGGCCAGGCACGGGCTCATGCACACTTGCAGCCCATATGTATTTTATTTTTAATTCTTTTTTTTATTTAGGTTTAAAGGTAATTTAGGTTATGGGATAATATGCATCTTTTATTTGTAGGTGGTTAGGGATAGGATGTGGATTAAGGATGATTAAGGGCTTGCTTTCCTTATTTTAGAGGCGACCCAGCCTCTTTTTAGTCAAAAGAAAGGAAGAAGTTGACGGAGGGGAGGAGGGCTCCTCCCCCCAAAAGAGCTCACTAGCTTCTGTTGTTTAGTTGGAGAGAGAGGTACAACAGTAAGTTCCGATGAGTAGAAGGGTTCGGGAAGGAGTTAGGAAAGGTTTAGTTAGAGATAATGTTATAAAAGAAGAAAAAACTTCCTTAGTAGTGTGAACTTATGTTTTTAAGATGAGCCATAGTATAAATTTTCTGCTGAGTAGGAGAGTGCTGAAAATGATAAATTGGTTAGCGCTAGTGGGTAGTAGAGAAAGGGTAGAAAAAACATTCCTTGGAGAAAAACTAAAGAGTAGTTTAGCTAAGTTTAAGTTTGGTTTCTTAACTTCAAACTGGTGCTGCTATTACTTCGTATAGGGGGAGGGTAGCTGCGGAGAAAGGCTGGGAATATATCAATATTAGCAATAATGTGTTTCACGATAGCTGACGTAGTTTCAGGAATGTTGGGGTTGGAATTCTGTCTTAGTAGGCTCGTTTCTTGACAATATAATAGATAGTATTACAGAAGTTTACCAGTTAGTTGTTGACAATTGTTGCAAGGTTTTCCGGTCACAGTTGCGCTATTGAGTCCACTTCGTTATCACTGTATATATATATTTCTAAGTTAACAAGTTCGTGAATTTCGCATTTTGTCTTACTCCACGTCCACATGGTGGAGACCTGTCCGGAAACCCATCTCCAGCCAGACAAAGTCTGCCTACCCTGCCAAGATGTTGTCTAAATGACAGAGCTAGGTCCCATATTCATGTATACTCTCTGAATGTTCCTGTATGAAAGGTGTATCGTAGTTGACAACCAACTACATAAAACTTAAGAGCATTTTATGTAAAACTTCAGCAAAATTCTGTGCAATCAGGACGGTTATTACATAAGACTGGAGTAACCACGCTGGTCCCTGGTAGCATGATGTGGTGTATATTAACCACATGATTTGAAAAAAAATGAAAGCAAGGTAGGGTCATAAATTTCTGTATATTGCTTCTGACAGCTCCCTTCAGGCATAATTACCAACTTTTTGTTCTCTCCGATATTGTCCACGCATATATACCGGTGTACTGTTCTTTCTAACAGACCTACTGATTATATCAGTCATAACGTGGCTATGAATATGATTACAATGTGCGTAATCGTATCCCTGTTGGTCCTTAATGGTGGCCTGATTTCTGGATAAAGAGGCTAATCCCATGGTCTGTCCCTACAAAACCTGCGTTTCTAAGGCCGTATGTCTAGGAACGTCTTAGGACTTACCTAAACCATTTTCAGATAATCATTAGCTTACACCGGTTGTCTAAACAGACCCAAAAACAGTCTTTGCCAACCACCTGGCTTTAGGTAGGAATATGGGAGCTATAAAAAGGCAGTAATATCTAGACCATTTTCATTCCCGGTTCTCCAACAACCTTCTGATCACCATAGTGAAATTGATCCTGTGGTATTTCAATTTTGTGGGCTCCATTAAGTTATTTCTGAACTCAAGTCATAAGACAAGTTGATTGGGACGTATGGATGCTAAACTACGATTTTTAACAACTAGCTGCTTGCACAAGAACCTTCAACTTTATATGAAAATTCTGAAACTTTCTTTTCATCATTATACCAAAGACGTGTAAGGCTATATATGAAGTTTGAATGTTGATTAATGAAAATATTGATAGCTGCTCCAACATCCAGGACATCTGTATCTTGTAGCTTGCTATGTGGAATTTGCAATCAAAGAGGACCACCCTCTGCTGAAAATGTTTCGGTTTGTGCGCTTTTCAGGAAATGATACTACTTTACGGTAACCGATATTTATATGATTGACAACCTCATGTGAAGGACAATGAATTTGATGTCACATAGATCTTTGATATAATATAGTAATAACCTTTTTCAATACTAGGTTATTTTTGCAAATGAAGATACCTATGTGTCTTATGTTCGAATATAGTATTTATCTGAACACTTAGGCAAATTATGAATTGCAGCACACTTTATCGTTTTTGTTGTTGTTGTGGCCATTGTTGATGTTGTTGTTGTTATCCAATATTAATCATGTTGTATGTAATAGTAGAGACCTTTCACTAGAGATTTTGTAACAATTGATTGTTAGAAAATTATTTTTTCATTAAATTCTGGTATCATGTTCATAATTTGTATTTTGTATTCAGAAGGAATAATCCTTGTCCAGATTGCTATCGGAGTCCATAGATGTATCACTTTTTCTTATGTTTGTACAGGTATGCAGCTTACACTTTTTGTGAATAGGAGTCTACTAACGAGGCAAGTACAATTTGGAAGCAGACAAATTTTCACACATTTTCACGAGATGAACTCTAAGAGGACTTGAGGTGCAGGAGAGCCTATTAACCATTTTACTTCAAACATATCCCCTGTATTGTGTCCTCAAACTATGGCCATACTGTGGATGTAACACATCTGTAAAGGAACCAAACTGCGAAACCAGACAGCACTCTGGTAGTTGGCTCTGAATTTACTTATCTCTTTTTTTGTTTTCGAGAGCTAGTTGCGAAGTTCTTTTACACAACTGATGTTTTTCTGGGTTCCATATAGATTAAATGCGAACTCCTGGATTTTATTATATAACTTGTCAGGCACATGTTAATGTTCATCAATTGTAGTAAATGCCTTCTGAAAATTCTGGTTCTCTGGCAGGAGTTTCAATCCTATTAGTTTTTTTTTTTTATCAGCAAAAGCACTGACTGAGTCCCAGCTTGGGAACACATGGAGTCCTATTAAGGCATTGCATATATCATGACCCAGGCATGTAGCAAGTTTGTTGATACTGATCAGTCCTGATAGTTTTATATTCTACATATCATGTGCATTTGGCAACCAACGTTTTTAGCAAAAGGTAAGAGAGATGATCATACCATGTGTGCCCTCTGCAATCAGTAAGACTGACTTGTATCCAGGCTCAGCTGAGTGGTGAATATGTAACAACATGCGTGTGTCGGATTTTTCATACATACATTTCAATTCACCAACTTCTGACACTGTATTATATGTTATATTGAAGCATCGTTTCGAGTTGTAGTGACCTCAGATCCTTTGCGTTCTGTCAAATATGTAGTCAAAAATATCTGTAATAGTTCTAGTGTGTTAACACATTGCTCATCAAGCTCATCTGGTTGGAGGGGCCATGGTTGTTCTTGTTGCTCTTCCCTAATGATATTTCTAAGAAAAACACTGCATATTTGGTTATTGCATGTTCCATACTCTGATTATGAGATGAATATAGGTAAAGTTTTTTTCTGTCATGTTTTCCCAAACAAGTTACTCGAAAGTCATACTGTCTGGTATGACTAGGAGTGTGTTATTATTTTCATAGACTATCTTCATTTACGTTCAATTTCTGTTTCAAGTCTGCTTCATAGGTGCTTCTTTGTATGTATGTTGATATCAGTTACTCCGTCAGCGTACATAAATAACATAAGCTTCTCTGTTGTGTTTGGTGATCAATTCTTGTCTGATGCAGTCAAAGAACTGTTGGTAAGCATATGACTCCCATAGAGTGTATGCTTCTTCTACATTGCCTTGATGGTCCTTACTGATGGGAAGCTGTTCTTTGTCTCGGGTCTTCTCGATAGCATGATCTTTGATAGTGTGCTTCAGTGGCTACCAATTTGCCTCGGGTGAGGGCAAGGATTCATTCTTTAGTTTTTTCTGTCTTTCAGACCGTTTTTTATTCAAATATTTGTAGAGAGTTTCCCGTAATGTTTTGTGTTTTTGAAGGTATATGAAGTGTTTGTCACAAAATATATATTTTGTAGAATAGGTTTTCGATTTACTGGTCTGAAAGCCGATATCTGTCGGTATTATAAGAGTCATAATTATTTTCTTAAAACTTCAAGAGCAATATTTGTAAGAAA
>NC_090734.1:93272878-93275378 GCF_036898095.1 Palaemon carinicauda
AACATTACCAAGTCTTCAACAAGTGCTAAAAGCTCCTCTTCTTGCCAACTTGCGCAAAATAACAGATAACTTTGGAGCTAAGAAATCTGCCGTCTTTATAAAAAAACAAATTTTCTTGACGGGAACAAAATAATATGTTCCGTGAAGCGCATTCTCGTTCTCTTGCATTGCTAGAAAAAAAAAAAAAAAATATATATATATATATATATATATATATATATATATATATATATATATATATATATATATATATATATATATATATATATATATATATATATATATATATATATATATATTTGCCAGAACACTTTTTTCTTGAATGTTCAGGTAACAAAAGATAATTTCTGATAAATGTCAACAAGTTGTTCAAATCAGAACTTTATTGTATTTACACAAGTAAAAACTTGATATATAGTTTAACATGAATTTAATACAAGTAATAAATATCCATGTCAGCAGGAAATTATTACTCTTATGCCTCATAATAATCTTAAAGAGCAAAGCGTGTTTTAAATGTGTACGAATCAATTTGACGCGTTATTTTTGCTATAATGGCAAGAATAAACCAAAGGTTATAGGTAATCGTTTCCACTGATTGACGTAATGTATCTGAAAATACTGCCATTTGTCTTTTTCTAACTATATTAATAACTTAGTGTTATCATAGTGTTGATTAAGTGTATCCAATTTTTCGAAGTTAGTTGAATAAACTTTACCTTTTCACAAATAGAGTTTTCACCAATAAAGACATATTTTTTCGTTCTTAACAAAGAATATCTCAAGTAAAATTATCTTCCTTTTTGCCAAGCATGAAATTTCCCCCCAAAGAAACATATTTGATAATGGATTTTTAATTATTAAAGTATTTTAATGTGATATCTAATAATGTCGTAAAACAACGGAATTCTAAGGGCATTGCAAAATGGGTGAAAGTCCAAAAAAGTTCAGTTAGCAATGTACATAAAAAGGTAATTTATCGTCTATCGGAAATTAAACAAATGAAATCTATTTAATCACCCATTCTTCTACTGAAAAAAATTAAAGTTATCTCATTTATGGATAATTTTTCTTGAAATCTCATTCCATTCTGGTTTGAATGTGTGTAGTTCATCAGTTTTTTCCAATTAGCATAAGCTCTAAAAATCTGTTCCTGAGAGGCAAATAGATTATGCACATCCCGGTAAAAAAAAAAAAAAAAAAAAAAAAAAAAAAAAAAAAAAAAAAAAAAAAAAAAAAAAAAAAAAAAAAACTGAAACTTAACATCACATCAAAGAATATGAATATTTATTTGATAATTGTCACCACAATGGAGAATCACCCCAATAAGATAATTTGAAAATAAAAATATGTTCTGCCCTTCTTTTAGAAATATAGTTATAACCATTTGTATATCTTTCAAGCATCTGAGATTTAATCTTTTATTGACAATAATGAATTATTTGGGATAAACATTGACCGATTCAGGATATGAACATGTATGTAGAGGGGTTATGAAAATGAACATGAAGATGGACTACAGAGGAATTAAGGGAAGACCAATGTTCAGTTGGAAAAATAAATGATTGAATATCATTCAATAAAAAAAATTGTCAAAAAAAAAAAAACATGTACAAGGCAGAAGAACAGGGAAACGTTTGACTTGAAGCAGTGATCTTGTATAAGCAAATGTGACATTTATTTGTTCGATTATTTAATTACCAAGAAGTTTGAATCAATATAATAAGAAAAATATTTTTTCATATATTCAGGAATGCTCTTATTGCTTAAACTATCTCTCTCTCTCTCTCTCTCTCTCTCTCTCTCTCTCTCTCTCTCTCTCTCTCTCTCTCTCTCTCTCTCTCTCTCTCTCTCTCTCTCTCTCTCTCTCTCTATTGGAGACTCAGTACAAGTAGCCGTTGTATCTTGTTCAACTCGCCCGTCATATTTGCATAGCAATCAATTGTAGTCTAGCAATTACTGTCTCGTGATGGCCATTGTCCTTTGTTTCATCGGTGTGGCCATGTGAAGTCTTGACTTGGTTATTTTTAGGTCAAATTAGAGTTTATGTAACATTTATTCTATATGTCTTTTCAAAGTCCATTTCTCTCGAGAAAGAAGGTCTAGTATGGTTTTGTTCCCAAATGAGAGAGTTGGTTAATACTATTTATGTGTTTTATATTTATATTCTCTACGCCAAAAGAGTATAGAGATTTTATACTTGTGAACTTCACGATCATGGAAGATCGTATCACTTCACTGCTAGTATTACCTAGAATAATTTTGTTTTCGGTATTATTCAGAAACTGGCATTCACTGCACCTTCTATTAATCTGAAATGAACAACCAGTAACTGGAAAGAAGTTTTGTCTAGTTTCTGCTTTAACTTTTTTTACTGTTTCATCTTTCATAGTTTTACTTGTGAAGAAGTGTCCCTGGCAGAAACCAGGTCATATAACCCAAGGTAAGGTACACCAATGTATTTTTATATTTATTTTTTTTAAGAAGATAAAAATGAGTT
>NC_090734.1:93282878-93287878 GCF_036898095.1 Palaemon carinicauda
AAAGGACTCACTGTCATAGCTGCCCACCTAAGACTGACCACATGACAAACACCACTTGTTTGAGGAGCAGGAAGCCTGTTTGTCTATAGCTTCAAACTGTCTTGTATCTGAACTGTACCTGATAGTTATAGCTAGGTTAAATCATGAAACTTTCTTGTTTTACTAGTTTATATAAATACGGAAATTTTAATCTTTACATAATAGATATCACCCATTTTTTATCTAAAATTTATTTCAAAGAATTTAAATTTTATATGATAAAAGTAATTGTCAAACATACAGAAAGCCATCATATCAGTTTTATTCTAATCCACTAATAATTATATAAATAAATAACACCTTGAAATTTACATACCCATTCTTCATTTCAAGTGGTAGATTGGGCTGTAAGAGTTGTTGTGGTCTGCGGCCATTTTGTTGACATACCCGAAAGGTAAGTTGGCATATCTCTATATATTCTTGTTCTGTATAGAATTCGTGATATTTTGGTATATTTTAATGAATATATATCATATTTTACGGGAGATACAATGATTTTCATAAGAAATTTACATTGTGAAACTAGGCCGTCAAAAAATAACCTTTGGATTTCGCCCCTGATATAACAGTAAATTACATCTTAGTGCACATTTTATCATGTATTTCTGTTTTAGGATAGTATGAATTTATTCTACCAAAAAAAAATTAGCCTCTTCCTATTTCATTTGGGTACCCCAAAAAATTCATGAAATTTGGACAAATGTTTTTGGCCAAAGAAAGCTACCCTATTTTTCTCATTTCAGATCTTGACTTCTATGGGTCCACCTCATTTCCAGCAATTAAACGCTGTTGTTTTGCCATCTAAGAAGGTGTCCCTAAAGGGATTTATGTGTATATGTATATTTCTATTTTTTGTGAATATTTACGTAAAGTCTTTTTTTTTTTGTATACTTAAATTTTTCATATAGTTCCAATAAATAGTTATTTTGTAGATGGGTATCGTTTATATTTTCAGTAGTTTTTAGCATTCTTTGAAGTATTTTTAGCAAGCCAAACAATACAGATTGACGCATAAGTAAATTTTTCCTGAATTTTATTTTTTTTGGAGTCGGGGTCGCGTGTTTCTAATATTCTCTTTTCACATGATGCAGGAACGGTCGTGCAATTTTTGGTAGACACGGGTGCTTGTCCTTCTCTGTAGCCATGGTAACTCTTCAGGACGCAACATAGTCTGTCTAAGTCTGCCGATGTTCAATACAGATTGACGCATAAGTAAATTTTTCCTGAATTTTATTTTTTTTGGAGTCGGGGTCGCGTGCGACCGAGTATACCCTTAAAGGGGTGTCCGAGTAGCGTACCTATCCAGGGTTAAGCGTGAGATTCCTTACTCCTTTATCCTGGTATCCATTTACCTTCTAAACCTTGCTTTTATTTTCCAGATACAATTAAATTTTTATCCATGAATACACCTACAAACATTTCTCACCAGCATCCCTATTAATGGTAGTACGTTGGTCAGGGCACCTTCCACTCGTTGATATACTACCAGTAGAGAGATATTGAGTCCTTTGACTGGCTAGACAGTACTACTTAGGGTCATTCTCTCTGGTTAAAGTTAATTTTCCCTTTGCCTACACATGTACCAAATAGTCTGGCATATTCTTTAAACATCCTCTTCGGTCCTCATAAACATGGCAATACTATGATTACCAAAAATAAAAAATCTTCACTCAAGGGGTTAACTATTACCCTACAATTGGACTCTTTGCTCTTGGTATGGGTTGAAGAGACTCTTTAGCTATGGTAAGCAGCTCTTATAGGAAAAGGACACTCCAAACTCAAAACATTGTTCTCTAAGTCTATGGTAGTGCCATAGCCTCTGTTCCTTGGTCTTCCACTGTCTTCGGTTAGAGTTCTCTTGCTTAAGGATTCACTCGGGCACATCCTTCTATCTTGTCTCTCTTTCTCTTGTTTTGTTGAGGTTTTTGCAGTTTATATAAAAAATATTTATTTAATTGTTACTGTTCTTAAAATATTTAATTTTTCCTTGTTTTCTTTCCCAAACCTGTATGCGCTGCCATACCCGATGTCGATAGTTTACCCAAAAGGGACTTGAAGATCAAAGCCAAATCCCTTATGGACAGTGACTTCACAGTCTTCAAGACCTCCAACAACGCCTCCACTCCTGACAAAGAGGACACCGATTCAACGTCAACCTAGGCTGACGTGAATGCCGTAGGACACACACGTCTACTCGGTGACGTGCCGGAGCGGCAACAAAGCCACACATCACCCACGACTCGCTACCGCCCCAACTAACGCCTTCTACAGCCACTTACTGCTGCCTATCGGCCGCAGTTATGCTACTACCAATCCATGTTCGGGGATGCCGCAAAGAAATGTGCCAAGGATTGTCAGTGGCCAAAAAAAATATAAGTAGGGCATCGCTCGTGGCGATGGCGTCCCATGTTTCTAATATTCTCTTTTCACGTGATGCAGGAACGGTCGTGCAATTTTTGGTAGACACGGGTGCTTGTCCTTCTCTGTAGCCAAGGTAACTCTTCAGGACGCAACATAGTCTGTCTAAGTCTGCCGATGTCCACGTGGTAGCTGCCAATGGATCTGTGATATCCACTTACTGTTAGGAGAACCTTATATTATTGTTTGGAAACGGCAAATTTAATTGGAAATTTCTTGATTGGTCAACATAGACGCGTACTTGTGGACAACTCTTCAACGCGCCCCCTCCAACTTCACTTTCCACATCAGCCCACCAATGGATGCCTAGCTCCACCTCGTCCCGGTGTACCCAGATGTTTTCTGTCCAGAACTTCACCAAATGCCCATGGCTCTTGCCAAACATGATATTTATCACCGTATCAAGACGACGGGACCCCCAGTCTTCACCAAATTCAGACGTCTGGCACCGGATCAATTGACAGCCACCAAATGGACGTTCGCCAAAATGGAAGAAATGGGCGTTTGCCAAAAGGCTTCCAGGCCATGGTCGTCCTCAAGAAAGACGGCTCCCTCTGTTCCTGTTGGGATTATAGGCGATTGAACAAGCAAACAGAACCGGATCACTACCCCCTCAGAAAAATTGCCTATGTGACCTCCTACCTGCACAAAGCAAAGGTTTTCTCCACGTTTGACCTCCTGAAGGGGTAATATCAGGTGCCTATGAACCCAGAAGACACCCCCAAGAACGCCCTCTCCACTCCCTTCAGTATATACACCTTCAATTACTCCTGTTTTTGCTTTTGTAATGCTGGGGCCACTTTTCAACATGTCATGGATGGTATCTTAGGGGACCTCCCATACTGTGTATGTTACTTGGACGACATACTTATGTCCTTTTCCTCAAAAGAGTAACACCTCCGTCACCTTCGCATCATGCTTGATCCCCTTCAACGAAACGTCCTTGTAGTCCAGTACGACAAGTGTACCTTTAGCGCCAACAAAAGGTCATTCTTAGGGCACTGCATCACTCCTGAAGGAGTCCATCTCCTCCCTGAGAAGATAGCAGCCGTTCAGAACTTCCCCACGCCCTTAACCGTCAAAGCACTGTAGGAAGTTTTGGGCAGCATCAACAATTTTATCCATTTTCTGCCAGCCAATGCCGCCACTCTTGGCCCCCTCTACGCCTCCCTCAAGGGAAACCAAAAGACCTAAATTGGGGTCCCCTTCTAGAAGCGGCCTTCTACAATGCAGAGAATGCCCTAACAACCACTGTTGCTCTCACTTTTCCCATCCCACATGCCCCTCTCCTTCTCTCCATTGATGCCAGCGACGTCGCTATAGGTGCAGTACTCGAACAGGTGGTCAACGGCTCACCACGCCCATTGACCTTCTTCAGCAGAAAACTATCCAAGGCAGAATCGGGTTATTCTACTTTCAGTCACGAATTGCTGGCAGTTCAATTGGCTGTCCGTCACTTTTGCCCTCTCTGAGATGGTATAGCCCTTCGTTATTTGCACAGACCACAAGCCTCTGGTGCACGCCTTCACTTGACAGTCTGATGCCTAGTCCGCCCGTCAACGCTAACATCTCTCAGCTGTGGCTGAATACAATTGCACCCTTCAATACTTCCCTGAGAAAATGAATCCCGTTGCCGATGCCCTGTCAAGAAACATGTTGGCTGCCGTTCAACTGGGATTGGATCACAATGCCTTGGGTGAAGTCCAACGACAGGATCCAGAGTATCAAGCATGTAGGACATCCTGCACACCCCTCAGTTGGGAAGACGTCCCCTTCGATGACTCCAACACTACCCTCCTCAGTGAGGTCAGTACTGGAAGACAGCGAATAGGGATTCCTATTCCCATGCCCTGATAGACATCCTGCTAATTCCTCTAATGAGATGCAGCCTTCGACGTCTAAACCACTACCCTCCTTTATGACTTACGTACTGGTAGACCACAACTACAGATACCTGCTCTCATACACTGACAGGGGCCTGATTACATTCATAGCCTCTCATATCACATATGGCGATCTACTTTACGGCTAATGAAGACGAATTTCATTTGGCATGCCATTACTAAGGATGCTTGACGATTTGGTCCACGCCTGCAATTGATACCAAACTTCATAAATATATTGACATGGATTAAGAAGTGGTCACCTTTGCTCAATATCATTGTCGTTCTGCCAACATTCATGTCGACACAGTAGGTCAACTACCCACAACACTAGTAGATCGTTACTCCTTTACCATCATCGACCGAGATACTGCATTGCTCGCCTCATGTACATAGCCTTTACCTTCAGATGAATACCAAGACTCGATATCCCTGAAGAAATTTCTTCTGACAGGGATACCACTTTCACCTCTCAAATTTGAACATCATTAGCAAATCTCCTTGAATCATCTTATATCACACAATATCCTACAGCATGTTTCCCACAGAATAGTAAAACCTTTTCATAGCACCCTCAAAGCAGCTTTGATTTCCTTTGCAAGGACCCAAACTGTTTTACCCACTTTTAAAGAAGCCCCTCATGTCTCGGCTGCTGAAATG
>NC_090734.1:93290378-93305378 GCF_036898095.1 Palaemon carinicauda
TACTGATTCAACTACCCGATTAGGAAGATCATTCTACAACTTGGTAACAGCTAGAATAAAACTTCTAGAATACTGTGTAGTATTGAGCCTCATGATGAAGAAGGCCTGGTTATTAAAATTAGCTGCCTACCTAGTATTACGAACAGGATAGAATTGTCCAGGGAGTTCGTAATGTGAACAATGGTTCGAATTATAAAAAATCTAATGCAACATACATAATGAACAAATTGAACGACGATGCCAGATATTAACATCTATATCACGAATAAGAAATTTAATAGACCCTAAGTTTCTGTCCAACAAATTAAGATGAGAATCAGCAGCTGAACACCAGACAGGAAAACGATACTCAAAACAAGGTAATATGAAAGATTTAAAACACTTTTTCAGAATAGATTGATCACCGAAAATCTTTTAAGACTTTCACAATGAGCCAAATTTTTGTGCAAATGAAGACACACACCAAATGTGTTTCTCAAAAGCAAATTTTCTGTCGAGAATCACACCTAAAATTCTAAAAGTCATACAAATTTAAAGAAACATTATCAATACTGACATCCGGATGTTGACGAGCCACCGTCCTTGACCTTTGAGTTTTGTTAGGACTCAACTTCATACCCCATAATATACCTCATGCACTAATTTTAGCTAAATCTCTAATAAGGGATTCATCAAACCCCAGATCTATATTCATGGGATGGAATTGATGCAAAGAGAGTAGCATCATCTGCATATACAACAAGCTTCTTTCCTAGGCCAAACCACATGTCATGTCTATATAGTATGAAAAGTAATGGACCAAGAACACTACCCTGTGGAACACAGGATATCACATTCCTATACTTACTACGGTGGCCATCAACAACATCTCTTTGAAATCTATTACTTAAAAATTCAATAATAATGCTAAGAAATGACCAACCCACTCCCAACTTTTTCTGTTTGAAAACAAGGGCCTCATGATTAACAAAGTCAAAGGCAGCACTAAAATCAAGGTCAATCATACAAACTTCCTGACCACAATCAAGGGATTTCTGTATAGCATTGGAGATTGTAAGAAGGGCATCACATGCTCCAAGGCCTTTTCGAAAACCAAACTGCAACCTAGGGAGTAGGTGATTACCTTCAGCAAACCTATTAAGACGTTTTGCCAGAAGACGTTCAAAAACTTTAGATAATATGGGAGTTATGGAAATTTGGCAGTAATCAGTGGGACTTGAGCTACCATAGATACATTCACATAGAGCAGTAACATTACCAATTTCCCAACAAAGGCTAAAAGTTCCTCTTCTTGCTAACTTGCACGAAATAACAGATAACTTTGGAGCTAAGAAATCTGCTGTCTTTATAAAAAAAAAAAAAAAAATACCATTTGGGTCTAAACCTCCATAAGCATCAAGGTCCACCGAGAGAGCTTTAATCTCACGAGATCAAAAAGCTAAACTAATTAGTTTAGCCTCAGGAAAACAGGAATGAGGAAGTTCAAGTTTATCATTATTCTGTTTACTGTTAAAAACATCAGCCAAAAAGGTTGTCTTTTCCTTTGGAGAGTGAGTGTATAAGATGTACTTTTAATTTTTCCATATCAATTTTCATGTTGATATTTTCAATAGAAAGGCCACATCAAACGTTTATTTTTGTATAGGTTGAATGGTTATTCATGGCCCTGAGTAAATTGTTCCTGAAATAATTTACATATCGAAATGAAAATATCAGTTATTGGTGGGGGACATATTTTTTCTGTGCCCACTAAATTCCATAGTAATGGGTATGATTGAAATGATATATATATATATATATATATATATATATATATATATATATATATATATATATATATATATATATATATATATATATATATATATATATATATATATATGTATATATATATATATATATATATATATATATATATATATATATATATATATATATATATATATATATATATATATATATATATATATATATATATATATATATATATACATATATATATATATATATATATATATATATATATATATATATATATATATATATATATATATATATATATATCTGATAACATTCTCAAGTATGTAGTTAAAGGCAGAAACATTACAGTGAACTGCATGATATGTGAGACTTCAACCAATAACTTTCCCTAGTTGCATCTAGTTATTATTATTATTATTATTATTATTATTATTATTATTATTATTATTATTATTATTATTATTATTATTATTATTATTATTATACGCTATATGAAATGCCAAAACTTTCGTGAACGAATCTCACCCAACTTATTGACCAGTCAGCTCTTAGCCGAGTCATTCCCTTTTATTATTATCACCTGGTGGTTGGACTTGATTATTTAAGCGTCAGGATAACAACTCCTATGTAAATAAACATATTCAGCTAGAATTTTAAAGGGGTATATATATATATATATATATATATATATATATATATATATATATATATATATATATATATATATATATATATATATATATATATATATATATATATATATATATATATATATATATATATATATATATATATATATGGTTTGTTGTTGCCAATATTCAAGTTCATAACTACTATAGTAGGCCGTAGCAGTCACTTTCGTTTCTAAGTAACGATACTTAGCTAAATAATCAGTGAGGTTCAGCGACCTACTCCCAGAGTTTCAAAATTGTCCAAATGATTTTCACCTGATTTATAAGTGTTATATGAACCACATTCAAACAAGTTTTCGTATTGATGGTAGCCATAGAAAAGTTACAGCAGCCATTCTCTCGATATCCACGGGAGGCTAATTATAGGCATCGTTGAAAAATACTCGTAAAATATTCCACATATCTAGATGAAGTTTTCAGGTATTTATGTGATAGAAATTTACTTTGTTCATACGAATTTTCATGTTGATATCTACCACAGAAAATCCACTACAAACTATTTTATTCCCATATGTGTTGAATGGTTATTTTTCGCCAAGTAAATTTTTCCTAGAAAAATTGATATTTCTCTGTTTTTATCAGATTTCATGGTAATATATTCTATTGAAAAGAGATAAATATTATGTAGCAATCTTAAATATACTGTTAATAATAGCAACATTACAGTGAACTGCATGATAGTAAGCGACATCAACTACGGACAACGACAATCTCATAAACAATATCCATCCCGTGATGCAGCAAGTGTTTATTATTATTATTATTATTATTATTATTATTATTATTATTATTATTATTATTATTATTATTATTATTATTATTATTAATTGCGTCTCAGAATCAAGTACTTATATCTATTCGCCAGTAATTCATTCACCTGTAAGTAACTGTCGAATGCATATGCTAATCAGATTCCACCTTTACTTAGCTTCTTGTTGATGTTCTAATTCTGGCGAATAAATTATCAACAAAACCAAGTAGTGCAGTGGTAATAATCGCACGCAAATTTTCTCCACTAAAAGCAAGGTCAGAAAGTGGCACAGAAAATAAAAGCCTCTTTTTTATGGCGTAGCTTGAAAGTTATGCTTTTAACCTTGCAATAGAGTCTTTTTTATTCTGCTATATATCTGCTGTCGGGCAAAACAGACTTTAAAAGAAATAAAAAAATCTGTTATCGCAGTTCCAGGGAATTTTAATCATCAATTCATAATAGTACCATTTTTATGCATATATATATATATATATATATATATATATATATATATATATATATATATATATATATATATATATATATATATATATATATATATATATATATATATATAATCATTAAGATGACTATGAAACTTGAAATATATATATATATATATATATATATATATATATATATATATATATATATATATATATATATATATATATATATATATATATATATATATATATATATATATATATATATATATATAT
This sequence comes from Palaemon carinicauda, assembly GCF_036898095.1. Taxonomy (NCBI): domain Eukaryota; kingdom Metazoa; phylum Arthropoda; class Malacostraca; order Decapoda; family Palaemonidae; genus Palaemon; species Palaemon carinicauda. Next base: position 93,294,305 of record NC_090734.1, read on the forward strand.
ATATATATATATATATATATATATATATATATATATATATATATATATATATATATATATATATATATATATATTTGTTCTTTGTATATTTTCAATGAATGTCAGCTTTATTGACCATATCTGGGTGCATAATTAAGTAATAAGGGAATATAATATCCGTATCCAGCCAAGGTGAGGCGAAAAAGTTGTTTTTTCGACCGTAAAAGCAAAAGAGACATCACATGAAAACATGAATGTTTCATAGAAATACAGAAAAAGCGGAAAATTCATACGTGCTGCAGTAGAGGAGAGAAGCTTTTACTAGTGAGTATGTCAGATATTTAAATATAGAAAACTTATGGTCCCATATGTTCATTTATTTGTTTAACATTAATATCCTCGATTACATTTGACGTCGTTCAGTTTGGGGACAGCCTTTCTCACCAATGATTCCAATATGTAGAATAAAAATGCTGTGTCAAAACTTCGGCTGTGGCCAACGAGACTTTACATAACGACTCACTTTTAATATATTTTTTGCTATTTATGGTAAAGGTACACTCTCCAACTTCAGAATTGCATGGCGTCACATTGGTTGGTCATTAGACATGGATTATTTCCACACTACTTGTCTATGTGGTATGGCATGTTGTTATGTTTGTTCCCTGTAAAAAACAACAAGTCGATACTTTGTTTTTCCTAAGTAAGATATGGTACGATATCACAGTATTTCTTCATAAGAGATGGTTAGCTGTTAGCCTTGTTCCTTATAAGATATGGTTATCTTTCCCATTAGTTCTTTATCAGGTATGATACACAGCTACGCTAGTTTATTATGATATATGATAGGCCGTGTCATTTTTTTATTAGGTGCAATACACCGTTACACTAGTTGTTTATAAGATATTGTATGCGTTGTAAAATATTTTTATAAGATGTATTAGGCCATTACAATGATTCGTTATGAGCAATGACACACCTTCACGCTAGTTCTTTATAAGTTCGGCCACACCGATTCAAGCGTTTGGTATACGATATGGTATGAAGTCATATTAGTTCTTTATTAGATATGGCAACCCCTGCACTAGATTTTCCTTAGGTAGTGTATATCGTCACACAAGTGTTTTATTAAATATGGTATACCGTCACATTATTTCTTTATTAAATATGGTATGCCGTTACACTAGTTCTTTTTAAGATGTAGTACACCATCAAACAAGTTCTTTATAAGGTTTTTGTATGATGTCACAGTCGTTCTTTATAAAATATGGTACGCCTTCACACTGTCTTAATGATATATGGAATGCCATTACATTAGTTCTTTATGATATATGGTACAACGTCACAATAGTTCATTATAAGATGTGGTACACCATCCCAAAGGTACTTAATGATGTACGGTAAGCCATCATATTAGTTTCTTATAAGATATGGTATACTGTTACACTAGCTCTTTATAGAATATGGTACGCCTTTACGCTAGTTAATTATAAAATATGGTATACCGTCTCATTAGCTGTTTATCAAATATGTTACACTGTCACATTGTGTTTTTATAAGATATGGTAAGCCTCCACACTAGTTCCTTAAAAAGTATGGTATGCCGTCACATTAGGCTTTTTTTTTTTTTTTTTTTTTTTTTTTTGAGGGCAATATATGTCATTACACTGGTTCTTTATAAGATATGGTATGCCATCACCAAAGTTCTTTATAGGATATAGTATACAATCACACTACCTCTTTATAATATATGCTATGCCTTCAAATAATTTTTTTTTTTCATAAAAATGTGGTAGGCCTTCACATCAGTTTTTTTATTAGATATGATATGCGTGACACTTGATCTTTCCAATATGAAAACATTGTCGAATTAGTTCTTTGTTAGGTAAGGTACCCCGTCAGACTCATTATATATAATATATTGCATGGCGTCAGATAAGTTCTTCATAACATAGGATATGCCGTCACACTAGCTCCTTATCAGATACGGTACGCCTCCACAACACTTCTTTATAATATATGGTATGCCGTCACAGTAATTCTTTATTTGATATGGTGGACCGTCACACTAGTTCTTTATATGTTAATCTAAATCATCAATTAAGTTTTTTGTTAAATATGGCATAACATCACGTTAGATCTTTTTAAGATACGGAATGCCATCACGCTAGTTCTATATCCGATAAGGTATGCCTTTTCACAAGTTCTATATAATATATGTTATGATATCACACTAGTTCTTTATAAAATATAGTATGCCTTCAAACTCATTCTTTTAAAAAAATGTTATGCCGTCACCTCAGTTCTTCATTGGGTACGAAACGCTGTCGCACTAGAGTATTTTAAGATATGGAATGCCGTCATATTAGTTCTATATGAAATGTTGTATGCCTTCAATTTAGTTTTTTACATAATATATATGCCATCACACATGTTTTTCATAAGATATGGTATGCCATCTTACTAGTTCTTTATAATATATGGTATGTCTTCACACTATCTTTTTTTTAAAATATTGAATGCCATCATATTAGTTCTTTATTAGATATAGTATGTCATCACACTTGTTCTTTATATGCTGTGGTATACTGTCAATCGGGTTCTTTTTAAATCGGGTATGGCATCACGATAGTTGTTAGCGAATTGGCACGCCGGCACACTAATTCTATATAAGATGTAGTGTATCGTCAAAAAAAGTACTTTATAAGACATGGTATGACCACACATTAGTTTTTATAAAATACGGTACGCCTTCAAAAAAGTTCTTTTTAATATAAGGTATGCAGTCCTATTATTCCTTTGTAAGGTATTGTACGACGTCACTCTTGGTCATTATAAGATATAGTATGCCGTCACACAAGTTCTTTTTAAGAGATGGCATGCTATGACACCAGTTCTTTATAAGATAAAGCACACCTTTATAGGACATGATACTTCGGTGACACTAGTTCTCATAAAGCATGGAATGGCGTCACCCGCTTTTCACTGTTTCGACCGATAGCATTTCATTCGGAAAGTCGTTCCCAAGATATAGATAATATATTTTTTCGATCTTGGTCGTCCAAGGTTCATGAGTGGCGTTAATCGTCAAACGGAAATTGAAATTACGACTTTGCTTTGGCTCTATTTTCCACATTTACTTCCGAATTTAATTGTATATATTTTTATCTATCATCTTCCATCTCTTACCGTTTGCTTCTCATATTTTATCTTCAGAGATTTTTTCTTTTTATCTTTTTACTCAGTGTTGGATCAAGTTTAAGTATTTACTTTTATGCAACATTTTTCTGCTTTCCTCGGTAGTAGAAAAAGAATTGTCTGTTATCGAGTAAAATTTATCTTTGTATTACTTCCTATGATGCTAGTGAACCATGCATGAATCTCTCTCTCTCTCTCTCTCTCTCTCTCTCTCTCTCTCTCTCTCTCTCTCTCTCTCCTCTCTCTCTCTCTCTCTCTCTCTCTCAATCTAAATTTGAATCCAAATCTAAATCTAAAGATGATAACATTATCCTTTGAACTATAATCCCGTAAACATTTGAAGTATTAACGTTCTATTCAATATTAATCCATTAATACTAATTAATTGGAAACGGTAATATCCCTCGGGCTTTCCTGTATCAACTTTTTCTTGGGAGACTGAAATAATCTCCTCTCCCTTCACTTTAAATATTCTAGGATTATAATTAATATTATGAGACTCCTATCTTATTTTTTTAATACTATATTGACGATTAACAGAGAATTGTCTAAGTTAAGAAAGGAAATAAGGAAAAAGATAGAACAATGCACCTTAGGTGTACTGTCAAGTAAGAAAACTCTAAAATCTAAGATAGTGGACGAGTCTATAGCATTAGTAAAGACTAAAGAAGAATGGTTGTATTTTGGAATGTCTTTTGTCTTGAAGAGGTGTTTACCATAACCAATTACAGTTCAAAGGTTTACCCGTTGAGTGAAGAAGAATTTTCCGATTCTCTTAGGTCAGGTGTAAGAGAAAGGAGAGAATGTGTAAATAATAGGCCAGATTATTCGCTCTATGTATAGGGAAAAAAAATGAGCTGTGACCAAAAATGGGTCTAATACAATACTGGGACATTGAGAGGACTCAAAAGACTCTCCAGCAATATATAAAATGTCATTCATACCAATCAATATTTTACCCATATAGAAAAGCAATGTTGGGAGGGATAATCTTGACTTTCTCCTCTCTCTCTCTCTCTCTCTCTCTCTCTCTCATCTCTCTCTCTCCTCTCCTCTCTCTCTCTCTCTCTCTCTCTCTCTTTATGACACGTATTAATTCCAAAAAGAGCATCTGTATAGAAAGAAAAGGACTCGTCTCTTAACACGTCTCTATTTGCTCTCACAATGAGATAAAAATACCATGTTATTAAACAGAATAACATAATTTTTGTTGATATTAGAATTTATACAGAGCTAGAATTAAGTGCATTACGTCAGCTCTAATTGGGCTCTTCAATATCACTATCTGATTTTGATTCTTCTTACCTATCCCGGTGAAGAAATTATTTTCATCCAGATGCTAAAGAAATGCTGTTTGATAAATTTTATTTGCCTTTTGATTACAAATTAAATGAGACATTTATTAAGGGATCTCAACACTTAAATCGTGTTTCTATATTCTATATATATATATATATATATATATTATATATTATATATATATATATAGTATATATATATATATATATATATATATATATATATATATATATATATATATATATATTGCAAGCCGTTTTCATATGTCCTATAACAAGTATTCATATCCACAAATCAAATTAGGAATTAAAGTAGTTCGTGAACGTTTCTACAATGCGAGATTCATGGAAAAAGCTCACATGGCCAGTCAGGTAAAATTTTTAACATTGGAGAGGCCATATATGGATGTTAAGGTATAATGGAACACAAGTGTTAAATATAGGATGAAGACAATCTTCTTTTTAAAATTGTAATATGGTAAGATATTACAACGCCTAACACGCTCAAGTGACCTTAAGAGAATTAGCACAAAATTGTTTTTCCAAAACTAAAATTTTAAAGGCATTTTCATCTCTGAAGCATGCAATTAAACAAGGCACTAAAACCATAACGTTTTCATGCCTTCTTACGTCTAACACATTCAAGCGAACAAAAGGACTATGAGCAGTAAAGTTGCCCCCAAAATTGTAAGGGTTAAATCTTATGGCACATCTTACACAGTCAAAAGTCATAAACATATAAGTACAAACATTCCTCTGAAAATAGAATTGTAGAAGGTCTTGACACGTAGGTAATATTTAATTAATACCCCCAGAGAATCAGATACGAACATGCTTCCTAAACTTGCACTTGTCAAGAAAAGGAAACTAAAAACATTTTGACAAAAAATTTCACCATATATAAACAAAGAAAGTCTAAGTTAAGGGATGATATTTCAGAAAGTTTTGTAATTTACTATCAGATAGGTAGTATTACTATTCAAATAGGATATTTATAATGATCTCTAGGAAAAATGAGTTAGTAATTCCGAAAAAAGGAAAAACTTTATATTTTAATCCATCACCTCTCCGTAACCTTCGGAAAATCAAAAATAATTCCAATAAGACACAATAGTACCCTCAGTTACATAAGATTAATGCTATCTGAGCTATACAACACTAATCCTAATTCAAGGCTTTTTGCTTTGTCTCTTGTTTCAAAATATATTTCTTAAATATCAAACGACAATGGACTATGTCGTATTGTGAATAATGTTTCTTTTTCTATGATACATGTCAAGAATTTATACATTATTATACCCATTTCTTGAGTAGGCGATTAGTGTCGTGAATGTATTTAGAAAAAAAATAATCAAGTAGAAAATTTGACAAATGCACTTATTGAATCATAGTAGTGTATATTTTCTAATGACTTCAAAATACCTAGCATTGATTTATTTCTGATAACAAACGCCAGATAACAGGATTGCACTTACCTTAGGTATTGGATGTATTTATCGCTAATACTGATTTGAAATTGCTGCAGCTAAAAGATTTCATAATAGAAAACTAAGTCATATGAAAATAAACTTAAAAATGCAACCAAGGGGGTTGTCCTACACTTATAAAGGCATAAAAGCAAATTTATTGATATCTAGGTAGCACAGACAATTTCCAGACAACGGCAACACCTCTCCGCTGTGGCTGAATACAATTATGCCCCTTCAGCTCGTCCTTTGAGAAATGAACCCACTGCCGATGCTATGACAAGAAAAAACATTGGCTGCCATTCACCTGGTATTGGACTGCAATCTATTGGCTAAAGACCGAAGAAAAGATCCGTGGATCCGTGCCTGTACTTCATAACAAACCTCACTAGCACATCAACAAACAAAATTCAGGAGTGAACACCTTCCTTCAACCAGAGCGGTATTTTACTCACATTCACGTAGATATTGTAGGTCCCTTACCCATATCACACGTCATAAAGCTATACCCATATACAATGGAAACTGCAACTTCGCCTAGTGTAAATCTGCGTTACTCTCAAGATGGATGGTGAGATGTGGACATCATTAGCACATCTCCTGGAAATCACACTTCATCACACAACCCAATACAACATATTTATATATATATATATATTTAATTTATCTATCTATCTATATATATATATATATATATATATATATATATATATATATATATATATATATATATATATATATATATATATATATATATATATACATATATATATAAATATGCATGTATATATGTATATATATATATATATATATACAGGTATATATATATATATATATATATATATATATATATATATATAAATATATATTATATATATATATATATATATATATATATATATATATATATATATATATATATATATATATATATATATATATATATATATATATATATATATATATATATATATATATATATATATATATAATATATATATATATATATATATATATATATATATATATATATATATATATTATATATATATATATTATATATATATATATATATATATATATATATATATATATATATATATATATATATATATATATTTAATTTATCTATATATATATGCATATATATATATATATATAATATATATATATATATATATATATATATATATATATATATATATATATATATATATATATACATATAAATATATATATATATATATATATATATATATATATATATATATATATATATATATACATATATATATATATATATATATATATATATATATATATATATATATATATATATATTCAATTTATATATATATATATATATATATATATATATATATATATATATATATATATATATATATATATATTATGTATATATATATATATATATGCATATATATATATATATATATATATATATATATATATATTATATATATATATATATATATATATATATATATATATATATATATATATATATATATATATATATATATATATATATATATATATATAGAACAAAGGACTTAGACAAGCCAGTTTTGGTCTTATCTCCTTTTGATCAATCTCATATTGAAGGTTCAAAGTTTATATAACGTGTAGGAACAAATCACAAATTTTAAAGTAATTTCAAAGTAACCTGAGACGTTCAAGTTACACGGCCCACTTCAACCCTGCAAGCACCTATGCCAAAGGTCAAATTGAGGGTTGCTTTTCTGCCTGTCGTGTGTTCGGAGCTTACACGACACCTTGTTACCTATATTGTTTACTTTCTTAAAAGTATATTCGCAATATAAGCTTTGCCAATTTCATACTATTAAAGGTTTCACGTTTTTATGGTTAGGACAATTAATAATTACTACAAAATTTCTGATTTTTCAATATATTAGTGTCAAATGATGTTAGTTATATTTATTTATTTCTTTTTTTATGTGGAATATCTTACATTGTAAAATGTATTTTAAAGGAATTTGTTTAGTTTAAATACCCTTTCCGTTAAGTGTTCCGTTGTAACTGAAAATTTGTTTTGATGAACTATTATCAATAAGATCGAATCAACTTTCTGGGGTTTGTAGTTTTATATCCCACTACAGGGAATGTTAGAAGTGATGCATTAAGGAAAGAAACCGTCACGCTATGGTATTTTAAGAAATTGCTGATATAGTAAGCAGCAATATCGAAGTATTGTCAAGAAATATGAAAAACAATGGCTTAGCTCAGAAACAAGAATCCAAGAAACTCTAGGTAAATGAAAAGGTCAGGGTAGTTGGTAATTGAGACAGATAATATCTATAACCCAAAGTTATTAGCATTATTAGCATTACTTGCCAAGTTACTACCTAATTGGAAAAGCAGGTTGCTATGAGCACAGGGGCTCTAACACGGAAAATAGTCCAGTGAGGAAAGGAAACAAAAAAAAATTTAAATATTTTCAAAACAGTAACAACGTTAAAATGAATATTTCCTCTATAAACTATAAAAACTTGAAAGGAACAAGAGGCAGAGAAATAAGACTAGAGAAGTTTTGGCATTTTAACGCTATTTATTTTAAATAATGACAATTCTTTAAGACATCTCTGTCTAACATATGAAGCTCTAGAAACTATCATCCACATCATTACAGTAGCTACCTTACTCAGATTTCAGATGACCTTTTCAATTCAAGGGTATGTATAAACTCTCTCTCTCTCTCTCTCTCTCTCTCTCTCTCTCTCTCTCTCTCTCTCTCTCTCTCTCTCTCTCTCTCTCCTCTCTCTCATTTTTAACCTCAATGTTGGACCAGGCATCAAGACTTCATTTGTCTTCTGTAAAATGATTAAAAGAAAGTTTTAAATCTTAATACCTAATAAAAAGGTGCTCATGTAAGCAGCCAGTTACTTTGGCCTCGTTTCGTCCCATTCAATAAATCTTATGATTTGAGTTTAAAATCAACTCCATATTCTAGTTTAATTAGAGATTCCACAAATTTGGAATAGAAAAGAGTGAATTTTACGATGGTATTCATGTAGCTGATGGAAAACCGGGAGTGACAATAGTGTAGTCATTCCTGCCCTTATGTAGATGCAAGATTTCTACCCAAATATAGATGTTTGTTTTTAGCTGTTGTTGGACAGACAGTGTGTGCTAACAATTGTTTGAAAACGGTCATGGTAAGTCCTAGAAAGTCCCAAGACTTACAGCCTTAGATACGCATGTCTTGTAAGGTCATATTATAAGCATGACCTTTTTCCATGCACCGGGTCCCCAATGCAGACCAACAGGGATATGCCCAGGCATGTTTTAATCATATTCATAGCTACGTTACGATTGATGTAAGCTATATGTCTATATGAAAGAACAATGCCCTCATATATACGGCCTGACAATGCCTGAGAGAGCAAAACGTTTGCGATTAAGCATACAAGGAGCTATCAGGAACCGTATGCTGAAATATTTGCCTGAAGCTAGATTTAAATTCTAAAAAGTTGCAGGTTAACTACACGACACCATGGAACTCCGGACCAGAATGGTTACTTTAGTCATGCGTAACAATCGCCATGATTGTACAAAATATCAGGCTCGAACAAGGAAAAAATAATCCAGTGAGGAAAGGAAATAAGGAAAATTTATAACCTATATGAAAAGCAAGAAACAATTTAAATAGATATTTCAAGAACTGTAAAAAAATAAAAAATATTTCAAGAATAATTTATAAAAAGAGCCATATGTTAGTCTACTCAACGTAAAACCATTTGCCGCAAGTTTGAACTGTGATACATCCAGAGATAGTCATTGTTTCATATATGTGTTTGATTAGTTTTCCTATTTTTCTAACCTTATGACATATTTTTATTCCATCCGGAGTCTGTACATATTTTTATTTCCATTTACAAAACGATCGATAGCGACCATATTCTATTCTCCTTCTTCAGATATTTTTGAAGTTGTATCAATATTTGGTAAAAAGTATAGCATTCATTATTTCGGAGCTAATAATCACTTTAATAGCATCGGCATGCTCTCCTAACCATATACCTCTAAAACACAACTTGATTGACTTTGGGAAGTGGTAGTTATTTTAGAGAGAAATACATAAAGGAGCTCTCGGTAATTAGGATATGCATAATAATATGCCCCTAAAAAGCGATAATATCTCACCCAACTTGCTTTATATCCAGCCTTCCCTTTTGGAGGCAATCTCCTTAACGTGAGATTGAGGGTGGAACATATTTTTTCAAAGAACTTTTTTTACAGAGTTTTGCTGAATGTTTAAAATCTGTCCCTTTCTACAAAGTTATCCAAAATATATATATTTTTTTTTTCGCAATCATTCAACGTTTTATAACAACTTTGATACAAATATCATAATAATGTGTCTCTGTATACGTTTTCATGAATGTACATTTTAGCATTATCAATACCACGTAGATTAGTGTCTATTCAAATATCTTTTTTCGTATCCTTTGCAATGTTGGATCAAAATGATACATATTTTGGTGTAGACGTGTAGGACGAGGGGTTTGGCATTGCTGACCTGAGAGACAAACGGAATAGTTAATTCAGATCAGAGGTTCTCTTGTCAACCAGAAAATCCATTGATTGAATATTTTTGGTTGATGGGATGAGAAAGCTTAGATTATGGAACTCCTATTTCATTGTTTTTATTTTGAGGCACTGCAGTCTGACAACTACTAATATATATATATATATATATATATATATATATATATATATATATATATATATATATATATATATATATATATATATATATATATATATATATATATATATATATATATATATATATATATATATATATATATATATATATATATATATATATATATATATATATATATATATATATATATATATATATATATATATATATATATATATATATATATATATATATATATATATATATATATATATATATATGATTATCATCATCTCCTACGCCTAGTGACACAAAGGGCCTTGGTTAGATTTCACCAGTCATCTCTATCTTAGGCTTTCAATTCAATACTTCTCCATTCATCATCTCCAGCCATGCGGTTTATAGTCCTCAGCCATGTAGGTCTTGGTCTTCTAACTCTTCTA
>NC_090734.1:93310378-93325378 GCF_036898095.1 Palaemon carinicauda
GCATTATTATCTTGAGCATACCTGACACTTTTTTCATGTTGTTCAATTCTCTTTTCTAGGGCTTTACCAGTTTGACCAATATAGTATTTTCACAAGCATTGCATGGAATACGATATACACATCACTTGGTAATGTCAGGAGAATTCTTTATTAAGGCTGTTTTTATTGTATTTTTACTCTTAAATGCTACATTTACATTGAGGTTTTTTAACAGTTGGGGAATTTCTTTGAATGAATCACAATAAGGTAGTACAAGTAAATTTTGTGTGTTATAGTTTTTTCTGTTATCATTACCGGAAAAAGTCTTTTTTGCTGTTCTTAGGGCATCATGTAACACAATTTTAGGATACTTTAGTTTTTTACCTATTGCTCTAATACCATTTATTTCGTCATCAATATATTCAGGGCTGCAGACTCGGAATGCTCTTAAAAACATAGAAGTAAATACAGATTTCTTAACTTTGTTGCCTTGGTTTGAGTAATAATGGACATATGCCGAGATATTCGTTGGCTTTCTGTATACACTGAACTTGAGACTATTATTACATCTATGTATGCGACAGTCCAAAAAAGGTAGGGTACAATTATTCTCCAGCTCCATAGTGAAATTTATTGATGGCACCAAACTATTCAATCTAAGAAAAAAAGTTATCTAAATTTTCATTTCCTGGCCACACATTCCGAGTCTGCAGCCCTGAATATATTGATGACGAAATAAATGGTATTAGAGCAATAGGTAAAAAACTAAAGTATCCTGAAATTGCGTTAGATGATGCCCTAAGAACAGCAAAAAAGACTTTTTTCGGTAATGATAACAGAAAAAACTATAACACACAAAATTTACTTGTACTACCTTATTGTGATTCATTTAAAGAAATTCCCCAACTGTTAAAAAACTTCAATGTAAATGTAGCATTTAAGAGTAAAAATACAATAAAAACAGCCTTAATAAAGAATTCTCCTGACATTACCAAGGGATGTGTATATCGTATTCCATGCAATGCTTGTGAAAAATACTATATTGGTCAAACTGGTAAAGTGCTAGAAAAGAGAATTGAACAACATAAGAAAAGTGTCAGGTATGCTCAAGATAATAATGCACTCTTTGCCCACGTTAGAGATAAAAATCACCCTATTAATTGGTCAGGTGCAGAGAAATTGGTTCATTCAAGTAACTTAGTAGAAAAAAACATCATAGAGTCCAGTTTCATAAAAGAAACCTTTGAAAACAACTTGAATATTGGTCATGGAATGTATAAACTCGACGCCTTTATATGTAAAGAGATTTGTAAGCTATATAAAAAAACATTAACCACTTAATGTAGAATTGAATGTATTGTGAATAATTAACGTCGGTGTGAAATTAATATTTAGACCTAAGCTACCATTCATTAAAGGAAACAATTATTTTATATAGTATGCGTAAGTATATTGGCACTATATAGTGTTATGCTAGATATAAGTATTGATATATCCATGATTATATGTTTATGATATTAATGTTGTATACATATAAATGTATATATGCATATGTATGTATGTGTATATATGTATATATGTATATATGTATGTGTATATATGTATGTATGTGTATGTATATGCATGTGTATGTGTATGTATTTATGTATATGTATATGTATTTGTATCTGTGTGTATGTATATATATGTGCGTACGTATGTATGTGTGTATGTATATATGTATATGTATGTATATATGTATATGTTTGTATATATGTGTATGTATATATATATATATGTATATATATATATATATATATATATATATATATATATATATATATATATATATATATATATATATATATATATATATATATATATATATATATATATATATATATATATATATATATATATATATATATGTATGTATATATATTTGTATGTTTGTGTATGTTTTGCTTATGTATTTATATAGATAAGGCTACCGCATTGACACATAAATAACTGTATTGAAAGTAAAATAAGAAGAAAACACGAATATACCCGCCACTAGAAATGACCCTTTTTAGCAGGTGTCTAACGAGCTTGCAGACTCCTCCTACTTAACACCTGAGTCAAGCCTAGGTAGCGGGTAAGGGAGTGTCATTGTTCTCTAAATCTCTATATGTATGTTCGTACTTTTGCTTTCCCTATAAATTGTAAGAAACCTCTCTCAATAAATCAGTCCTCTGAGGAAGTAACACGAAACTAGTCAGGATTTAAGTGTATATTCCGTATTTTCATTTTCCCTGTGGTTCTTCTGCATACATATATATATATATATATATATATATATATATATATATATATATATATATATATATATATATATATATATATATATATATATATATATATATATATATATATATATATATATATATATATATATATATATATATATATATATATATATAATACTAATTTTATCAATAGCGTGAATAGCTTTAATACTGATTTACTAGACCTTTTATTGTCACTTGCAATCTATGATTTTTTTTATAAATCATGTATAAATATAAGCATGTTTTTTCTCGTCACACTACTTTTCTAAATAATATTTTTTTAAAAATGTTTAGAAAATATTGCACATTTATAAAGCTTCGAGTCCTAGTAATTTAATAAAAGATTGAAAGCAGTAAGAACTCTATATTTCTTAACTAATAAATGTACAAATAAGAATAAAAAAAGGTCCCAGTTCTTTTTAATAAATAAAGGCAAAATTGACGGATTTTTAAGTTATTGAATTTATTTTTTCAAATATTTCATTCTTCACCAGCTGGTAACGATTGATGAATAATTTTACCTCAAATTTGTTCTTAATTTGTTTAACATTAGTAGTAACGTTTTTAATTCAACTGCATAATGGAGATTTCAGAAGAAAAAAATCGCACTGTCTTCATTCGTCTAGAAGGCTCAAAATTGTTTTATATGTTTGGCTTAGAAAATAGATTTCTCATGAATGATTAAAATATGTTACATATATGGAGAAAGAAGACGCTTATTTCTTATAAAGAATGAATCACTAATTTACAGTATTCTTTCACGTTACTTTGGTTTTTGTTACTTTAGAAAAATATAATAGGTTTCAAACTTTACCGTCTAACATAAATCCCAAAATAAATTCAGTATTTATAATGATTTTACATTTAAAGTTGTGGCTGAAAAGGACACCTTCGATGACGAAGGAAACTTTGAGATCCTATGGTTTCTTTAATGACCCTCAATCGAAATCCTCCAACAAACGGCCTTTCAGGTGACCAGAAGTGTATCTATATTTGAAAGATCTTTTAAAGCAAAACTTTCAAACGAGGACTTTCATGGTCGACATATTTTTGTTTTGTTTTCAATAGAACCCTGAAGGAGCAATCAAATTGGGGGAATCTGTAGGGGAAGAACTTATTATAAAACCTTCTGTAAAACCCTTTGAATATAAGCCCTAAAGAAGGAAACCATCCAAGAAGTTGGGCAAAGAGGGATTTCCTGGGGAAAAATCTCATACAAAGATTTCAAGAGAAAGTCTTCCTTGCGAGGCCTTCTGGAGGGAGAATTGTTAGGTTGCTCCTTTTCTTTGAGAGCTAAAAAGGTGGACTCCATTAACTACAGATAATCTCTCTGGTAAACATACAGTAGTAGAAACCCTTGAAAATATTATCTTACTCTTTTCACTTCTTTCTAAACTTCTTATTTTCTTCATATTAACGTCACAGTCTCAGACCTCAACCCAGGTCAATCACCCTGTTTATCCCCAGTTACTTTGCGTTTTACCTCTACATTCTTTTTCTTTATGACATTCATACTTCTCAAAATAACTACTCCGATACCATTCTTTTATTGTCTTCTTTTCCTTTTATCCCTCTCAACTTCACTTCTTTATTCCATCATTCATTACTCTTCCTAATGGGGCCTCCAACAATTCTCTTCCCACACATATCACTGTCAAGCCAAACGATATATTCTTTTAATAGCTTCCACACTTTCTCTAGATCACCAGTTTCTCTCACTTTCACCCTGTTGTATGTGACTGCCACCGTTCCCTGATATTCACTTTTTACCTCTGTTTTTTTTTCTCTTCAATCACTATTAACTCCCATTAACACCCTCCATTCTATTTCACCGCTCTTTTGCTGTAGCTAATTTTCCTTCAACCAAAGATTTATCAGACATACCGTAAGCCACACCCTTAAACCCATGCACATCTTTTAATCTTCCAAACATCCCCCTTGTTATATACATATAATCAACAAACACAAACACACACCGACCCACCGACACACCGACATACGCGCGTGTGTGTGTATATATATATATATATATATATATATATATATATATATATATATATATATATATATATATATATATATATATATATATATATATATATATATATATATATATATATATATATATGCGTGTGTCTGTGTGTTTGTCTATGTGTGTATATATATTATTGTGCTACTGTTATAAGCACACATTGAGTATGTGTTGTTTGAGATGTTAAGTCTTGAAAAAAAGTTCATCTTTGTAACTTTAAAATGGTTTATTCTCTAAAAACAACAGTGTTAAACATCTCCATCACAGGAGTGTAGCTGGTTTGGTCAGATGACCAATTCAGGTGAAGTATAGATATGAACTGACTAAATTATCGATATCACAGATATCGTATGCTTAGTTGTCTCAGCATTTAAACACAATATGTAAACTTTACATTCGTCTCTCGGAAGACACCTGCATCCGGTGACGACACAATCTTTCACACGGTATGCATTTGTGTTGACGTTTCAGAAAACTGTTACATTGCCGAGGGATGCAAAGTACATCCTGTTATGATTTTATAAGACTACAGCAAATCTCACGCTAGCATCTTCATCCACAATGACATATTACGTCATGTGTTTTAAACATGTAATAATTAACTATTTCATTTATTACATTAGCTCGGCCAGCTATCTCAATTTTTTCTAAAAATTTAACAACACGCCAAAATATGTTTACTAAGTGTGACTGGATATATGTATTATTCTTTGTTTAACTTTAGCCATAAGCGAATGTGGACGAATGTCCAAATAGGCATATAAAAAAATAATAACAATAATGCATATGAAAAGATGTTACCAGAGCAAAGAAAAAAAAATGCATGATAAATACAGATCATATATATCGTACATTGCCTGCAAATGATATTATGGTAACAAAAAAAAATACTGATATACATATGATTTGGTAACTTGTTAAAGAATAATTGTTACCTTTGTCAGAAACATAGATTAACACAATACGGTAACTAATAAAAATATTTGTTACCTTGGTAAAGATTCAATTTTAGTGCACAAACATGAATTCCTGGTACGTACACCTACGACGGTTTCGTACATATATATATATATATATATATATATATATATATATATATATATATATATATATATATATATATATATATATATATATATATATATATATATATATATATATATATATATATATATATATATATATAGGGCTGATATATTTTATTAGATGCCCATAGATTCTGTTATTTTAATTTTTTTTTCTCTTTTCTTTTAACATTCCGGCTTATATATTTTATTAGATGCCGAGAGAAAAAATTATTTATATATTTTTTTTTTAATGTTTTTTAAATATATTATTAACAATGCAATGTTCAATAATTTCTTCAATTACATATTACTAGCATACTAACTGCTTTCCCTACACACACAATTTCCAAAGCATTTTACTCCTTTAGCGAATGAGGTGGCCACTTCAAACGGCTTTAAACTAAATTAGATAAGGAGTTTTGTCAGGACGTGGCGAAACGTTCTGTTTTAGCTTCCAACTATTCCGTAACCTACGCCAAACAGGGATGTTCATGGCGATAAATATCATCACCGGCACACTTAATCCTGCCGGTAGTATGGGGTGAAGAATTTCCTTATAAGTCGGTGATAGGTGGTCCATCTCGGTCAATTTCATCAACCGCTTGGCTACCTGTTTGTTGTATGGGAGAGGTAGTGCTGGCATTGTAGACGTCCACGTGAAGTTCGCGAAGTAGGCTCGTTCACTGATGATTGTCCTTAGCCCGGTCACCATGGAATTAGGGGAAGTCCCGATAAAACCATCTGCTGCAACAAAGATGTGTGCAAAGGAAATGGATCCGTCCGGGCATGATACATTGAAGCCGTCCTTGTCGTATCGTATCCATGGGCCATTGTTCAGTCTGCAATTGAACTCATTATTTTCAAAGGGATAAAGCTTATCCAGACAATTTTCACTTGTATGGGAGAGAGCACCGTCTAACACTATACCTAACTCGCATGAATCCATTAAGTTTTTATGGAATTCAAATGAGTCAGCTGTACATATTTTTCTATCCATTGCGTCTGAACATTGAGTTAATTGATTTAAGTCTTTAATGACCGTATATGTTTCCTTGTCTGGGGAAATAGATACGTGTCCTGTCAAACTAGATATTACTGGATTTGAGTGATTCGTCATGAAAGTCGGAAATGGTGATATCCTGTAAGATTGCCAGGCATCAGAAGAATCAAATGGAATTGTAATCCTAATCTTGTTATTTTCAACGCTTACTGTAATTAGGCTGTAATAAAATTCTAAACTACGTTCGCCTAACAAAGGAACATAACCTAGTTTATCCCTTCCGTTCTCCAGAACTAACTTTAAGTAATTTATAGGCAACAAATGGGGTGGCAGTACACCTTTAGTTGCTCACGTGATAGCTTCTACATAATCCTTGGATTTCTTAATGAAATGTGCAATTCTGTTATGTATGTGATCTATCTTTGAATCATAATACATTAACGTTGCCAACAAATCCTGTACTTCCATAATCTGAATGATATTACTTGAATGTTCATTTACTAAATCCATAATTTGATTGATTGAAGCTAACTGATTCCTTAGTTCTGACATAATCAATTCATCTTCATGAGTCAAGAACTCAATTTTCTTATTTTGATTACTAATCTTAAGACGATTGGAAATTCCTAAACCTAAACTTGCAATAGACCCAAAGATGTTACAGCAGCATAAATAAACGGATTTCGTCTTTCTTTATGTTCGTGTCCTACAGTCCACATCAAAAGGTCAAAAGCCAAGGATTCTGTCTCGTAAGTCTTATTTTGCAATTCATCAGATAGCATCTCTGCAACTTTTAATGTCGATCCAAGCGAACTCTCTGTAGTCAAATGAAAATGTCTTCTATGCAACTCATCTAATGAGATAGAAAACCTTGAAATGGCGGTTTTTAAGATAGTGACATCATTCTCTGGAAGAAAAATTGCTTGCATATTCACTTCTACAACTACGTTGCTCGATGTAATAAAAACGTCTTCTTATCTTTCAGCTATAGTGCCATATTTAAAATCTATACTTTTAGTTTTAGAGCTCATCCTACACGAGAAAAATGTCTTAGCGAACAATATCACTCCCAACAACAAAAAATTCATCTTGGAAACCTGTAACGAGAAAAATTTATGTAATTACTCCTGTATTAAAAAGAAAACTTTTAATCACATAAAAATAAAAATTTTTCCCTCACTTCTTTTCCTCTTTTTTTTTTTTTTTTAATTTCTTATGTGAGCCAATGGTACTATTCTCTCATCCGTGGATTGGGATACGTTTTGAACTCTAAACCTATTGGCCGTTAATATTTCCAAAATGTTAAATTAGCCTTCAAACTTAGGTGTTAGTTTATAATTGAGTCCTTTATGCACATTTACCTGTATATACACGTTATCACCCATGGTATATGTTTTAGTTGTCTTGGTTATTTTATCATGATTCCTTTTCATTATGATTTGTGATTCTTCTAAATTCTTTCGAAGGATATCATATCGACTTTTGCTTGCATTTATACATTCTTTTAAAGGATTTGATAGATTAGTTGTAGGCGTTAATACATGGAAAGGCTTTCTAACTGGGGTACCATACAATCCTTCATGCGGTACCATTTTAATTGATATATGATATGAATGATTCAGAGTACTCAGTGCCGCAGGTATTGCAATATCCCAGTTGGGGTCTGATCCCCCTAGTGTTACTCTTGATATATTTAAAACTTTTCTATTTGCTCTTTCCACTAGCCCATTCGACTCTGGGTGATATATCATGGTATTTATTTTCTTTATGCTAAGGAATTCACACAATGAGGTAAGAAAGTGATTATTAAATTCACCACCCGAGTCTGAGATTATCATGTGTGAAATTCCATGTTTGCAAATGTAACACTAGTAAAACTTCCTAGCGAATTCAATCGCAGTTTTAGTTTGAAGCGCTATTAGTTCTGTATATCGAGTTAAAGCATCTATAATTACTAAGAGGTGCTTATTTCCTCTGTCTGACTCGTAAAATCCTGTTAACAAATCTAAATGTATTCTTTCAAAGGGTTGATTGGGCACGGGATAAGCCCCTAGGCTGACAGGTGTTTTCGTATGCCCTTTGTTTTCCTGACATGTGCGACAATTAGCTACGTGTCTTTTTATATCTGTAAGCATCGTATGCCAATAAAACAATGATTTTGCTTTTTGTGACATTAATGAGAACCCCGGGTGTCCATATAATGGATTTGAATGCAACCAATTCAGGATAGTGGAAATAAGTCAGATTGGTACTACTACCTGGTCGTTAGTTGCATGTGGTGTATTGCGGGTTTCCCTTGTCACAGTCCTTCACAGAATATTATCTTTGATTATATAATTCTGCTGCTTATACTTTATATACCCCTTTTCCTTATGATTGCCTTTCAAAGCATTTATAATTTTTTCTATTTTCTGATGTTATCTTTGCTCAGTCTGTAATAATTCAGCGCTCCAGCCTAAATCTTCTTGTTCAGATATCGTTTTAACAATAGGCATGGATGTTGATATATCTATTAATTCAGCTAAAGGCTCCATACAAGATGACTCGGGGTTGCGTGATAATGCATCAGCAATGATATTTGCTTTCCCAGGTAAATACCCGATTCTTGCGCCAAAATCTTGAATGGTCAAATGCCACCGAGTTCGTTTAGGGCTGTGGTTGAAGCCTATAAAGAACTCGGTTAGCGGTTTATGGTCAGTAAGAACCTTAACGGGATAACCGTAAATTATGAACTTAAAATGCACTAGTGAATTAACAATAGCTAGCCCTTCCTTGTCTATTACTGCATACTTACATTCGGAAGTTCTCAATTTTCGAGAATAAAAAGCTATGGGGAAAAATTGTTTATCATATTGCTGAAGCAATACCCCTCCTACTCCTAAGTCTGAGGCGTCTGTTGCAATGAAGAATTCCTTACCGAAGTCAAGAAATTTTAAGATAGGAGAACTACACAGTTCATCTTTCAAGGTATTAAACGCCTGTTGATGATGCTCAGACCATATGAAATCTACGCCCTTCTTCGTAAGATCAGTTAAAGGAGCGGGTATTATTGAATAGTTGTGTATAAAATGCCTGTAATATTCACTACAACCCAGAAATTGCTGTATTCCCTTGACATTAGTAGGTATGGGAAAATTACGTATAGCCGACAGCTTATCATGGACTACTTTAAGACCTTGGCTTGACACTATGAAACCCAAATATATTAATTCTGTTTTGAAAAATTCACATTTACTAATCTTTACCCTTAAGTTATGTTGTCTTAATCTCTGTAGTACTAGTTCTAACTTACGTAGATGTTCTTCTAAGGTGTTGGAAAAGATTACAAGATCATCCATATAGGAATGCAATATATCCCCTAGCAAGTCTCCAAACACTATGTTAATCATTCTTGTAAATGTTATAGGAGCACAACGTAAACCAAAAGGCATCCGTAAGAATTCATAAGGTCCCCTGGCTGTGCTGAAGGCTGTGTATGGGATACTATCTTCTTCTAATGATATCTGGTGAAAACTTTTAAGTAGGTCCAAACTGGTAAAATATTTATTCTGACCTAACAAAGATAAAATATCGTCAGTACATGGCACTTGGAATCGATCAGGGATCGTATCCTCGTTTAGACAATGGAAGTCTACGCAGATACGCCATGTTCGATCTTTTTTTGGTACAACTATTAATGGAAAATTATAAGGGCTGTTTGATTTCCTAATGACTCCTTCTTCTAGCATTTTACCTACTTCATCATTTATTTCATTTTGGAATTTCGTAGAGAGTCTGTATGAGGGTACATAGATAATTTTCTGCTTGTCCTTTAACCTTGTTTGATGCTCGATCACATCTATTTTTCCTAAGGATCCATCTGTAGTGGAAAAACATCATGATATTTAGTTAAAAGTACAAACATTTTCTGCTAAATTTCTTCGTCTTGAATGTCTTTATTGATTTTATTTTTAATAGATTGCAAAAGGGATTCATCCGCAACTGATTGAGAGTGATTGATTTCAGCAACGGTAAGAATACGATGTTTATAAACTTCTACATCCAAGATATGTTGATTTTTGTGAATTACTAAAGTGTTATTTAAATGATTACAGACCTCGATATTACATTGTTGATTCGAGCCTACTATATAAATAGCTTGTGTGACAGACAATCCGTTAATTTTCAAAGTATCGGAAAGGATTAATATTTCAGATCCCAGTAATGTTTTCTTTGTTTTGCACTATTAAATTCGAAGGTACATTTGGCTTAATAGATTGCGTGCAAGATGATATTACGGGTGAACGAGAATTCTGCTGGGTCGCGTATATTATTTCTGTATTAGTGAGAAAAGTTATTGGTTCTTCAACGTACGTTACGGTTACATTTGTCGTCTTCTTTTTATCCAAAACTGATTTTAAGGTACTAGAAGACTTATAGAATTTCCCTTTGATATACACGCCGTGCTTGGCAGGGGCTAAGATAATGTTTTGATTTCCCATAGATGGGTATCCTATAATTACAGCTGGATACATATCAATGTTTTGTACAACAACAAATTTATCAGCAAACGTTCATTTACCGACTTTGAATTGAACATGAGTTATGCCTATGACATTTAATTCATTATTTCCTATACCCAAGAGTCTAACTCCGGATTTTTCAATCGGAAAGTTCAAAAACAACAAATGATGTGCCCTCAAATCCATGATATTACGTGGACTACCAAAGTCAAAAAATAACATAAAGGATTTGTGTTCTAAATTTACAGCATATAAGGTTGTTCGTAACTCATTTTGGCTTATTATTGTATGAATTCGTTGCAAATCTACGGGAGCATGCACAGTTTTACTTAATTCGGCCGTGTGTTTCATAGGAAAATCTATTGCCTCAAAATTATCTGATAAAACATTAAATTGATTATTCAATACTATTGACGTTAACATGAATAACCTTGACCCAACATCACTCTTTTCCCCACTGGAGTTAACTATGTGGTATTTGCTTTGCTCTGCACATTCAGAAAATTAGTCTGACCTTGCAAGGTCTGGTTTGACGACCCAGGCTCAGCGATATTCGAAGAAGTGTTTGTTTGCTTTGGACTCTGAACTGCATTAACATTTGGTTGTTTCTTCTTATTGTTAAAATGAGGATTTTTCTTTTAATTTCCATATGGAACTGACAGTGGAATTGACTGTGTATTTCTGGGATTCTGTTGTGTCTTACGCGAGTAACATTGATGGTATGAATGTGTCGAACTATTATGTATCGAACAGAATCTCGTTCTGCAGTCCGCGCTTCAGTGACCTTGACGTTTGCAATTATAACATGTCATTCCCGCTACTTGACTATTATTATCTACGTTCACTGTTTGTGGCTTTGTTTCAATCTTTGCAAAAACTTGAGTTAACACGGGATCGAGATCTGGACACTTGGCCATGTGTTTTTTTTTTATCTGTTTATATACATCCAATTCCGTACTTGCAGGTGTTAACTTTTTATCAAAACACCGCACTAAAGCTTCAGGCAACATAAGTGTCATGCAAGTTAAATACATTAATCGTAAAAAATCTTTCACGGAGATGTTATCTCTAGTAACCCAAGTGGAATTACCTAAAATATCCTTAT
Source organism: Palaemon carinicauda (assembly GCF_036898095.1). NCBI lineage: Eukaryota > Metazoa > Arthropoda > Malacostraca > Decapoda > Palaemonidae > Palaemon > Palaemon carinicauda. The sequence goes on from NC_090734.1 coordinate 93,322,373, forward strand.
ATTCATTAAGCTTATCAGCTATGAGAGCTGCTCTCTCAATAACATTAAGCCGATTCATAGTGGCTTGATTAAGTGTATTTCTTAATGTTAATACTACATCCAAGGCTTCTTCACCCCCATAGACCGCGCGTAACCTAACTTTGAAATCATCCCAGGTAACTGCTTCTTGAAAGGAAACACCTCTTAAATACGCACTCGCATCCCCCTTAGAAAAATCTATGAAACTTTTAGCTTCTTGTAATTGTACAAAATGGTCTACGATTTGTTTGGCATTTAAATAGGCATCGACGGATGAAATCTATGACTCCAAATTTTGAGGCAAGAACTCATTAACCCAACCCTGAAAAGGAAGAATTGCAGACCTGGCATTTACAAGCGTCACAATTGGGAGAGGATTAATCTGTCCTACGCCATTAGGTCCAGGGGTGGGGCTCACAGGGGGCGTCATGTCTGCTGTATTTCTTTTCCTATCTCTTCGACCCCTTGCAATTCTATCTAAATATCTCTATGAATACAGACGTCCACTGCGTAAACGCATAAGTACCCACTGACAAAGATTATAATAAAATTCCCCAAAACAATGTTTCTAATCCCAAGACATTTCCCGAGAATTTCTGAAAGAAAACGGAACACAAAGATATTTCCCGTAAATTTCTGAAAGAAAAAGAAATTAGCACAAAGAGAGAAAAAATTCTAGTTGAGAATTCGGAGTTGAACACAGTTTCCTTTATTGAAAGGAAAATAAAAGATTAGCAAACCACTCATCCCAGTAATAATCAACAAACGACTCGTGATAACTACACTTCACTGCCCAAACTTAAATTAATTTGAAGATTGAACTTAGCTTATATATGGTTTTGTGTGATGTTGTCACATCCTCTCTCTCTCTTGATGTTTGTTAGCGATGTATCGTCCAAGTTTCCGTTGAATGTAGTGCTTCCTGGATATGTTTTGTAAGCGTTGAACGTCAGTCCTTGGGTTTCCTAGGATGTTGGTTGAAGTTCCAGTTCATCAGTTTGTATGTATAATATTCATCAAATGTTGTAGACTTCGATGGACTATGTTACTTAGTCGAAATTGTAGATTCATTAACGTTGATTTCTTGAAGATCTTTCTCTGGTTTTTACAGCTTTATTTTTGATTTCTTGAAGATTTTCCTCTAATTCTTAGAGTATTATTATTAATTTGTTGAAAATCAATCTCTGATTTTTAGAGTTTAAGCGCTGCCACCATTTATTAGTGTGCTACTGTTATAAGCACACATTGAGTATGTGTTGTTTGAGATGTTAAGTCTTGAAATAAAGTTCATCTTTGTAACTTAAAATGGTTAATTCTCTAAAAACAACAGTGTTAAACATCTCCATCACAAGAGTGTAGCTGGTTTGGTTGGAAGACCAATTTAGGTGAAGTATAGATATGAACTGACTATATTATCGATATCACAGATATCGTATGCTTAGTTGTCTCAGCATTTAAACAATATATGTAAACTTTACATTCGTCTCTCGGAAAACAACTGCATTCGGTGATGACACAATCTTTCACACGGTATGCATTTGTGTTGACGTTTCAGAAAAATGTTACATTGCCGAGGGATGCAAAGTACATCCTATTATGATTTTATATGACTACAGCAAATCTCACGGTAGTATCTTAATCTACAATGACATATTACGTCATGTGTTTTAAACACGTAATAATTAACTTTTTCATTTATGAGACACACACACACACACACTTATATATATATATATATATATATATATATATATATATATATATATATATATATATATATATATATATAATATATATATATATATATATATAATATATATATATATATATATATATATAATATATATATTAACACACACACATAGACACACATACATACGTACATACACACACATATATACATTCATATATATATATATATATATATATATATATATATATATATATATATATATATATAATATATATATATATATATGTATATATTCACACACACACACACACACACACACACATATATATATATATATATATATATATATATTATATATATATATATATATATATATATATATATATATATATATATATGAACATCCTGGTGGACTAGCAAGAACTTTGAGTGTGGAGGATAAGACCACTTTAAATATAAATGAAGACATTGACAGTGGGGATTGACTATAGTGCAAGAATTGCTCATAGAATTATCTCCATAAGAGCAAAAGGGGATATTCATATACTCATCAAAATAATAGATGAATCTATTATAACAAAAGAAAATGCACAAAAGCAACGTTGCATGCAACACTTTAGAGAGGTCATGAATAGAAGGTATGAAAGGAATAATTTGGTTGATATAATTGACTCTGAGGAATACCTCAATGTGTCCATGAATGAATCCAATTTTTTTGAAATCGAAATTATCATTAAAAAATTTCAAAGGGAGAGAAGGCCCTGGATACGATGGAATAACTGCTGAGATGGTACTGGCCGAGAATAAAGTCACTCCATGAATACTTATAAGATTAGTTTATAGAATGTAGCGCGAAGATGGAACACCTGGTTATTGGGAGCTAGGAGTGTTGGTGAATATTTCAAATAAAAAAAACATCAGACAAATTGCATTTATTACAGAGGCGTCACACTTACATCAGTCGTCATGAAAATATTTTGTATGCTCATTTTATAGAGACCAAAAAGAAAGCCTCATGATAAGATGACAGATGAACAAGCAGGATTTCTAAAAGGTAAAAGTTGTACTGACCAAAATTCTATTTAAGACTTTTTGTACAGTGAAGGAAAGGATGTAAAAACACACATTTGGTTGCATTTATGGACTAGGGAAAAACACTTTGATTCAGGAACCGTCCATTTTTTTTGAGGAGCGTCCTGCGTTATAATGAAGTTCATGTTAATTGAGTCCTATTAAATCCATTTCCATTGAAAGTATAGAAATGGGTTGTCACTTACGTTGTTTATGCTCCTCAT
>NC_090734.1:93332878-93357878 GCF_036898095.1 Palaemon carinicauda
TTATTTGATTCCGAATGAGAGTTTTCCGATTTTAATCATCTTAATCACGAAAAATATCTAAAACAAACGAAAATCTTTTATAAAACATTGAACTCTAGGGAAGGATTCACCAACTGCATTATATGACGATGAGAACTTTCCGGATATTTTTTTTTTTTTATTAATATATATAATGGAGGCTATAGATCTAGATTTTATTTTCCTCCTCTTTTCTTTACAGTGAATTAAACCAGTTCCATTAAGGCCAAAAGTTTTCATTTTAGGAAATCACCAATGCGGGGGAAACACTTTGGACTTCTCTTCGCTCTCCTTGAAGCGGAAATTTATCTAGGCTTTTCTGTGAAAGTTGAATAATAATTTCAGTTCAAAAAAGTATTCTATATTTCTTATTCAAAACTATCATATAACAATGGTTATAGTAAAAGAAAATGGCGTCGATCATAATAGGAATATAATGTATAATTTTTCATTATTGCGTGAACAAACATATTGCTAGTTAACTAGTTTTCTTACTTCAGACCAAGTTTCTTTAACTGTGTTGAATTTTGCTGAAATGAATTAACATAACCATGATCCTTATAATTACTAACTTATTTCTAATTCAAGTACCTTTCATGATGAAAAATATTTCTTCAAAGAGCACATAAACATATTCAATCACAAAAAAAAAAAAATTACTTTTCAGTTTAATGTAGAAATATAGTAATGTGAAAGAGTTTCATTATAAGAAATAAGTAGCAAAAGATAATGATTGTATAAATGTATAATATTGTAATTGTGGTTGATAAAACCTATTAAAGCTATTCAATTACTTGTTTCACTGAACACTATTTCTTTGACCACGTTACTATTCTTAATGTTAAATCAATATTATTATCTTCTATTTACTTTTTACCTTAATTGTAATACACGTGACTTTCCGAATGGAAAGAATTTCTTTAAAAAAATACAAAAAAAAAAAAATCAATATATGAGAAATTGATGCAAATAAGCAACATATAAACACACACAGACACACACAATACACACACACACACACATATATATATATAAATATATATATATATATATATATATATATATATATATATATATATATATATATATATATATATATATATATATATATATATATATATATATATATATATATATATATATATATATATATATATATATATATATATATATATATATATATATATATATATATATATATATATGTATATATATATATATGAGCGTGTGAGTCTTAGAAACTTGGAGCCTTAGAAAATAAGCAAGCTAAAACTCAAAAGGGTATGGAGAAAAAAAATTTAGAGCATAAATGTAAATTATAGAAAAAAAAAATGCAAATGAAAATATAGGAGAATATAGGATAAAAATGTAATGGACCTGCTTAAGATTTATAATCAGGAAGACAGATAATAAATGGATATTACAATGAACCATAGAGATTGCAATAAAAACAGGAGAATTCAGAAAACACGATTTATTGAAGAATTTAGTAAATATGCCAGTCTAGACTACCAAATTAAGGCCATAAAGAAAAGTCAGCGGACGGTGACAAATCAGGCCTTTTTCCCGCAGTGGATGAGGTACAGCGGATGAAGCTATTATGTATATATATATATATATATATATATATATATATATATATATATATATATATATATATATATATATATATATATATATATATATATATATATATATATATATATATATATATATATATATATATATATATATATATATATATATATATATATATATATATATATATATATATATATAAATAATGGATTTTGAGCGAATCGAAAAATCAATTTTTGGGTGAGGTAGCCATGTCGTCCTTATGGAAGTTCCTTCGTTAGTAGCTTCCTAGGTTATATTTGACTACAGTGATATATCCCAGTTTATTTACCAAAGGTATCCAGAATTCTAACTCCTGGAGAGAATATCCCTTGAAAATTTTTAATAAGGGATATCGCATAAAATCAGAGGACGTATTCTTGACACGTCTCATAGCTATTTACACCCGTAATAGCTTTTTCGCTTCGAGGGGAAAAAGTTGCAAGAATATAGGAGAGCCGTTATTAAGGCAACGCTCTTCCTCTACTGTAAATAGGCACCACCCCGCCGACTCGAGGCGCCATCTAGCCATTCTTTGTAGCTTTGTAGGTGTAACAGATACAGTATATTAGGGAGGGAATCGTTATCCTTTGTCAAAAGGAGGGCGGGTCCATCAGGACGACACGGCTACCTCACCCAAAAATAGTCTGTTCCTTGAACTCACAATCCTCGGGTTTTTTCCTGATGTCTAACCAGACTCTTCCCTGTAGGGGGCAGGAAGCACCGACATTTGATATGATCAGTTGAATGATGTTTAACGGTAACATCAATTGTCTCTAGGTCCAGAGGACCAAAAGGCACTATTGAAAATCCACAGATACATTAATGCTCTGGTAAACTTCCATCAGGACGACATGGACTGAGACCAAAAAACGTATCATGACCTGTGGGTGTACTGTCTGGATCTGCTCTGTGAATAAAATATGTGATTTTCACCCTTATCTGTTTCATGGATAATGTTGAACCTGATGTTTCTCCCCTGAAAAGCTGACCTCCCTTAAAGTCTGATGTTCGCCGAAAATAGACCTTTAGGTATTCCACTGGGCAGAGGGATGCTTCTTCTTTCAGAGGGCAGATTCTCCAGGGACCCCATCTCTTAGTGGGCAGCTCGTTCTTGGCGAGAAACATTGGGTCCGGAAAGAGGTTCAGTTCTCCGCCGTCGATGAACTGAATGTGGCCATCATCCCTTGAGAGGGCCACTATTTTGCTGACTCTGGCTCCCGAGGCTAGTGCGAATAAGAATATCCCCTTTTGAGTCAAGTCCTTTAGCGAACAATCTTCATTGTTCAGAGTTAATGCTAAGTGAAGGACCTTGTCCAGAGACCATGCAATGGGCTTAGGAGGGGCTGCGGGCCGAAGTTTAGCGCAGGCTTTGGGAATCTTGTTGAAGATTTCATTAGGGAAGTCTACCTGGAAAGCGTAAAGCACTGGTCTGGATAGGGCGGATTTGCACGTAGTGATCGTATTGGCTGCTAGACCTTGTTCATGGAGATGGATGAAGAAGGACAGGCAAAAATCCGTAGAAATCTCCTTAGGTTTCTTTGCCTTGACAAAGGCAACTAATTTTTTCCTGGAAGACTCATATTGTCCTCTTGTTTACTTTGACTTTTATTCTTCTAAGAAGTCGATACTGTCCTTTGAAATCCCGAACCCTTTCTTGACTGCTAAGGTGAGAAAATCATGAGAGGAAGGATCTAGGACTTCTGTGATGAAGCAGAGACAGTAAATTTCTGCACTTGCTGAGTCAGGACTGGATCCGGCAAAGGGATCAGCTTCAGGTGTAGTTCCGTTACTCGGGGGAACCAGACACTGTTGGGCCATTTGTGGGCCACTATCGCTGCTGTCCTGCGAAAGGATCTCAGCTTGTCGAGGACTTTCAGCAAAAGGTTGGTTGGAGGAACAGGTATATCTTGGACCATCTGTTTCAGTCTATAGACATCGCGTCCGTTGCTTCCGCTAGAGGATCCGCGTACGAGGCTACGTACTGGGGTAGGTTCTTGTCACTCGTTGTGAAGAGGTCTATCTGCAGTCCTGGGACTTTGCATAAGATAAAGGAGAATGATCTTGCGTCTAGGGACCATTCCGACTCCCCTGGGTTGAACCTGGAAAGAGCGTCCGCCGTCACATTGCGGAATCCTTGAAGGTGGACTGCTGACAAGTGCCATCTCTTCTTCTCCGTTAAACAGAGGATGGCCAGTATTACCTGATTCAGATGAGGCGATCTCGAGCCATGTCGATTAAGGCATCTCATTACAACCTCGCTGTCTAGGACCAGACGAATGTGGATCGAGCAGCAAAGTTTCAGTTTCTTCAGTAAGTGAAAAACTGCCATGGCTTCCAGAAAGTTGATGTGGAAAGTTTTGAAGAGGAGAGACCAGGTTCCTTGGACTCTCCAATAATGAGAGTGGCCTACCCACACTTCCCTTGAGGCATCTGTGTGAACGGTGGCTGATGGTGGAGGTGGTTGCAAGGATACCTTCTTCTTTAGGTTCTTGACCTCTGACCATGGTTTGAGTAAGGATCGCAGACGATTTGGTATAGGTTTCTTTAGCTCTCTTCGAGCGTTTGATGCGTATTTTCTCCAAACTCCTGATGCACCTTTTAATTGTGCTCTCAACACTGAATCCGTCACTGAGGCAAACTGGAGGGACCCCAACACGCTCTCCTGTTGCCTTCTTGATATCCAGGCGGATTGAAGGAGTCTCTTGACAGATCCTACTATCTCTTTCCTCTTCTATGATGGAATGGAAAGGCTGTGTGACTGTAAGTCCCATTGGACACCCAGCCACTGGAACTTCTGAGCTGGAGAAAGACGAGACTTTTCCAAGTTGATCTTGAATCCTAGGTGTCCCAGGAACTTGATCACTTCCATGGAGTTTTGCGCGCACTCCTCCTTGGATGCTGCCCACACCAGCCAGTCGTCCAGGTAGCCTGCAAGCCCTTCGGGTTTTGATAAAGTTGAACAGGTCTTTGGTGACCGTCGCCAGATGAGCCTTTGGGAAGACCATGTACATATCTGTGGTTTCCGATATGCTTGCCATTGTCTCTAGCCCCGTCTGCAGAGACATAGAAGCGGCAAGACATTCTTTTATCTCCTGCTCTCTGCGCAGGAGAAAGTCCGACAGCTTGGGGAGGTCTTCGCCGAACTGCCGTCCGGCAATGTCTGCCTCCAGCTTCCCGACTGTGAAAGTGCTGTGCACATCTTTCCAGTTCGCGTCATCCGATGGAAAGGTGAGGGAAAAAGGTCTACACTCTTCGAGTGTAGGACAGGGTTACCCTGCCTCAACCGCCTTTAAGGCGGCCTTAAACGCTTTGTCCATAAAGAGAAAAGCACGAGAGGGATCAGCAATAAAGGAAGGGTGCTTTTTGCTGAGAGCCGGCACCTTAGAAGTAGCAAAGGCCCTCTCTTTCAAGGTGTTGGTAAATAAGGCCTGGGCCTTGAGGGGGTCAAGAACGATGACCTCTTTCGGCTCTGTCTCCTCTTTGGACGAAGGTTCCGTCTTCAGACTGACATAACAATCCGGGTAGGCCCCTTTGCTGGGCCAGAACTCTACGTTGTCTACTGGTACAGTGCCCAGTTTCTCGGAGAGGAAGATATTTCCCCCTGACATCAGCATATGCTCTGCATACCTCCAAGGATTGAGGTCAGAAAAAGCAGGAAGATCCTTGATGTTTGGCTTCTTCGGGGCTAAACGCGTCGCCACGAGCTGGTGCATCTCCATCCGAAGAGAAGCCTCCTTCTCCGACAATTTCTTTTGCATGTCCTGGAACATGGAAAGAAGAGAGTACAGCGTGCTCGTGATTGAATCCAATTGGGGGCCAGAAGAAGAGGTCGAAAGCACCAGCTCGGCCACCGTCGCAGAAGAAACCGAAATCATTTCGGCTTTCTCGGTCTCGCCTTCAGCGGGTACGTCATCCTCCTGTTTCAATTCTTCCACGAGGAGCTTATCCTCAGTGTCCTCTAAGACAATCGACATGTTGTCCGCAAGCTGGATGCCCTTAGAGGCGTCCGAAACAACAAATTCTATGGGAATCTTGACGAGGGGAATCTATGGTTGAGCCTGGGGAACGATTGCATCCAAAGATGCCCTAGGGAACAGACAGTCCCTCATCCTTTCGTTAGAAAGGTATGGTCCAGAGGTGTTCTTCTGAAAGGTCCTGACCCATTTTTGCAGCGTCTCTCTTGCTGCATCCTTTGACTCTGTAGACTTTTGATCATCAAAAGCCTCCTTAACAAGTTTGTCACAAAACGGTACATACCTGTGGGTCCCAGTATTTAAGAGATCCCTTCGTGAATGCGCAGCGAGTGTGGGCCCTGCACATGTCATGGCTGTAGAAGTTCCTAATGCGGACCCTGCAAAAGTTGTTACCGCACTTGGGATGCTCCTCCTGTAAAGAAAGAAAAGCATAAAAGTATTCGGTGAACTTCTCAGATTTCATCATACATATTTTTCAAAAATATTTAGCTTAGGATAGGGTAAGCTAGAAAAAGAAAAAGACACCTACTTTTGTCCCCTGTCTAGCCCACTGCTGTGACCTCCTTCAATATTGAATAAATTCTTAATGATTTTGGGAAGATATTATCCTTGGATATAAAGTGTCTTCTTAACACTGTCGTCTAGATTCAATATTGGGGAATTGGTAATGGTTGTTAACCATTAAAACGGCAGATAGAATGGCTCTCTTAAATGTGATGGTCTCGTAATGGGCTGCCCATGGGCACCATATAGGTTGGATAAAATGAGTATAGGCTACAGCACTGACTGCTTGCGGCATGCCGCCAGTACTGCCGTGTCTTCCGGCATTCGCCGGACAGCACCAGGTTTGTGGAAGGCAAGAACTGCCTTCAGGATGAAGGGCGGCAGGTCGCCGGCAGTTGCTCTGTCGCCGGCAGCCAGAGGGACCTTCTATCAAGTAGGACCTGGTGGCAGCCGGTGGTTAACTGTCTAGATTTTGGGTTGCCGGCTGCCGGCAGACAACACAGTTGCCGGCGGCTAGTGGAGGCAGAGCTAACTGACGGCAGGCGTCCAACATGGCTGCCGGCAGTCAGCCCAGAATGAGGAAAGGCAAAGGAAAAGAAGGATGGAGGAAGGCAAAGGCTCAGCCTTGCCGGCCCACATCCGGAATGAGGGTTCAAATGGAATGGAGAGTTAAATTTGGGCTTCCATCTGACCATATCCCATCCATTTTGGTAGCATGGATAGGGAAGGCAGTGCAAGGGAGGGCTGAAGAACACTCAAAGACAGATGGGGGCTCCAGCCGGCTGCCTGCTCAGCCAGTGGCAGGCAGGAGACCACAGGCCAATTTTTCAGACTACTCATAGGGTTAAATGTAGAATGACAGCCAGGGTTGTGTGAAAGCTAAGCCAACACAAAAAGGACAGCAGGGGAGGGGGCAAGGGGCGGGGGCAAGGGGCCTATAGGTGAGGTAATACCCGAAGGTACTACCTACCTGGCCAATTCTGATCCTATAGAAGACAACCTCCTATTTGGGGAATTCAATTCCCCAGGTTGGGTTAGTCTAGGTGAGAAGGCGACACCCAGGACGCAATCTCAAAGGGAACGGAATCTCGTACCAGAAATCTTAGGCAAGGGAAGAATTCAATTCTTCAGCTTAAGATCTACCAGCACAGGTCTGTCTGCTAGGCCAAGGGGGAGGAATTGTTATACAAGACCTCCGGGGTAAGGCCTAGGGAGGTCTAGCCTCCTGTAAAGGCAACCTAACCTGACCTGGAAAATCATTTCACCAAGACAGACGGATGCCGAACACAGACATTTTGCTCTGATGTCCCGTTCTAAGCTCAAAATCGACTCAGTGGTTAAGAGAAAGAGACGGGATGCCCCAGTAAAGATTTGCCAGAACTCAGTTCGGGGCAAAGCTAACTGAGGGTAGCCTAGGCTAGTCAGAGCGAGAGGAATTGCTCTGAAATCCCACCTGGAGATTGGTACTGGCTTGAAGGGTATAGGAGGTGTCAGTCTCCCCTTAAAGGACAATACAGGAGCAATTGGGACATGTATGAAAGTTACTAAAGCCCCTAGGCTAGTAGCCTAGGTGCAGTGAGAATTGTTCACCGAAACTCTCTCGTATACTATCTTAGAAGAGGAAAATTAAATGCATTAATATCTTTAATGTTTAAAATATTGCCTGAGCTTCAGTAAAACTTACCAGGAAGGTTATATCATGCATGAAGTGTAAAAGTGCCTAGGATAGGAAGCCTAGCACTCGTGAGGCTCAAAATACTATGCCAAATTCACGACAACAAGGATATAATATAAAAATCCCTAGCTAAATTGCTAAATAACTAAAGTTAAGAAGCAACTGATGCCAGGAAAGCCGTTCTGGCTAACTAAATGTACAAAAAGAACGACCGCGTTCATGACGCCATCAGGCTGGCAACCGCTCTTGTTACGTTAATTACGATCTCAATCGAAGAGAAAAACTGGCAAGAGCTTACATTTACACAATTCAAAGATATTACTTAACTTTCCAGAGGCAGATGAGGTTGGTGAAGACATCATAGCAGGGATATAAATCCCAAATAGCAAGAGATAACACGGGATAAACACCGGTCAGCAAAGCTACAAGGGAAAGAATGGCTAGATGGCACCATGAGGCGGTGGCGTGGCGCCTATTTACAGCACAGTAAGAGCGTTGCCTTAATAACGGCTGTCCTAAATTCTTGCCACTTTTTCCACTCAAAGCGAAAACGCTATTACGGGTGTAGATAGCTATGAGACGTGTCAAGAATACGTCCTCTGATTTTATACGATATCCTTCATTAAAAATCTTCAATGGATATTCGCTCCAGGAGTTAGAATTCTGGATACCTTTGGTAAATTCTCTGGAATATATCACTGTAGTCAAACATAACCTAGGAAGCTACTAACGAAGGAACTTCTATCAGCATGACATGGCCTGAGCCCATATATATATATATATATATATATATATATATATATATATATATATATGTTTTAAAGTCTAACCATGATATTACCTATTAGATTTCCAAGTACTGAAGTCATGATATGAAACTTTCCCTTGAAATCCACTATGGAATGTTTTCGTTCAATGGTTTTTATGTCATATTGAAAAAGAAACCTACCCTAGATCACCAACCCCACTCCCTCATATCCCATGTACCCCCTCCCATAATATTCCCTCTCCCTCTATCCTGACTACACAATTCCATCCTAAATATCCCAACCCAACTAAACCTTTCATCAACCTTTTTTATCGTTTTTATAAGGAATGATTTCATTCTTATTCATATTCTAAATTATTTAACTTTTTTCTTTTATTCACTCCATCAGAATAGTTTTTGCTTCTTTTTTTTTTTTTTTTTTTTTTCATGAAAACTCCCTTAATGAATTCTTTTGATCAGACAGTTTAATTGATACTTTTTTGCTAAATATATTTCTCCTTTTATCTAATTTACATTTCCCAAATTACTTCAACTAAATTTAATGTCTGTAGCACCTGGGATCTTTTTAAAAGAAATTTTGAGAATTAAGCAAAAGTTAACCGATAATAAATTTCCAATGCAAATAATCTATAAATGTTTAAGAATTCCTTGATAAAATGCCCGTGAATGGGTGGATACTAGCTAAAGGAAAAAATCAATAAACCTCTGTTTCTACAAGGTTGAGGAAAATATACTGAAAATGGTTATATCAAACCACATCCAAGCCTCCTGATATAGAAGAAGAATTAAGCCTTTGGGATTTATTACAAGATTAAACGGTAGGATTTTTTTTTTATTAAAAACAAAACTCTCAACAGATCTAAGAAAGTTTCTGTGACTCCTGTTAATAAATTTGACACACCGCATCTACCACAGTAGAAAGATTCTGAATGCACACACAGGCTGGGTCAATAAAAATATTTTGACCGTGATATGCTGAAAAAAAATATACATCTTACGGGAAAGGTAAGAGTTTTTTGTGACTAATCATTTTGTCTGTTATCGTGAAATAACTGAAGTTACTTGATTAAAGTTATAAAGCCTACTTCAAATTCTTACGAAAACGGTGGTGAAATGATTATAAATATTTGTAAACGCTGACTTTTTTGTTCCTTTAATATAAATATATTACTAACTTTATTGGTGATTCTATATATATAAAATGAATAAGACATTTTAACAATGACCCCATATATGTGTAAATTACGGATGTATTATTATGTGATAATATTAATGTTTTAGTATTGTATCTGTACAAAACGTCTTGTGTATTGCTGCATACCAATTCGATTGGATAAAAATTAAAGGTGTCTGGTTTCAGTTCTAGTTTCATTAAATTATAACCTGACCAGATCATCAAAAGGGCAGGCCCAACCACAGCAGTGGCCTCGCAGTAAATAATTCAAATTCCGGTTAGAAACGGGGATCAATCAGCAGCCATGTCAAAGCAAGGCGAACATGTTACCTCTCTGCTAGCCAGGAATCACTTAACCATTATATTCTCGACTTACGGTAACAACTTTTGGTTTGTTACACATTAAAAGTCATCTAGTTAGACAATTGCAACATTTACGAAAATCATCCTTATTCACACAAGTATAACACCTCGAGAGAATATGATATCAGATTTAGGTTTTCATGATTATCAAATGAGTGCAGTCAGAAATCTCGGTGTACTTATTATGAAAAAAATCTTGAGAAATTTGAGACCAGAATTTGGAAATTTCCATTTCATATGTTATATATATTTCAGTAAGACTATTTTTTTTTAGAATTTTTATTACGGTGTGTTTACCATATTTCTATGCTTCTAAAGATTATCTGTAGTGAATTGAGTCCCCCTTTCTAGTTCTCGAAAAAAAAAATTGTACTACCTAACAGGTCTCCCTCTAGAAGGCCTCGTAGGGAAAACTTTATTGATACGACTCTGGTCACATGAAATGCGTTCTGATAGAAGATTTAAGCCAAGGGTCTCTTAAGAAACCAGGAGTATATTTAAAGTTCCTTCTTCATGGAAGGCCTCTGTTTCAGGCACAATTATAAATGTTAACTCATTGTTAATCCTAAGTTTATGTTGAGATTTTGGTCCGACATTTGTTTAATGCCAGAGGCCCAACTTTTACAACTATTGATTTTTTTTTCAAAGTCACGAAAACTAGAGGAGCATAAAAAACTCTTTATCAGAGTTTAATTATTGATAGGAATTAAGTTTCCTGTTCTGTGTATGTAAGAGGTTTTAATCATTCATCCGAAATCTATGTTTTAAGGTAAAGCTTAACCTAATTTTCTTATTAACTATTCTACTAAACCTTTCATGCAATATATGTTATATGATGAAACAATGAGAGAAATATCATGTATATGTCTAATCGGTAATATTACCTCATTGTAAATATCAATTTACGTGTTCTATTATTTGCATATTCACATGTTTCAATAAATCTTATACGCTTTTATAAATGCTTGAATTCAATAACGTTGGTGGTGGAATGATAGCCAACAACGATTCCATGCAAAGGTACACAGACCAACAATCCATTGGTAAAGATTACTGACTGACCATTTATCTATTATGGGAAAAACAAGAGGAACCTCCTGGGACTTTTTGCTTGAAGAAGTAAATATGGTTTTCTCTTATCTAAAATATTTAGGCCTCAGGAAACACCATTATTAGTTTCAATTAAAAACGCTTCTACTGTTGCTGAATAAATTGAGAAAATATTCAAGGAAATTTTTTTTATCAATCGTTATCGGTTGGTGAAGAAAAACAAAATATAATTCAAATCCTGAATATAAAAATTGGCAAGTTTTGCTTTCATGTGTTATTTTAGACAGGTGCCTTACGAATTTATTGTGTATATGTGATAGTCAACTGAAATTTGTATAGCTTTTTACTGCTTTAATTATTATATGAGATATCACTAAGACTCGAATTTATTTTCTTCTATTAACAAACACATAGAATATAATTCATCATCTGAAAATCTACAAAACCAATGTTTAAATAAGTAGACTAAAAAAAAAGTTATCTACATACAAGATACATCAAAGAAATATTTATAGATCCCAAGTCACAATAAAAATGACTTGCTAGTCAGTATCATAGTTATTCTCATTTCTTTCTGTCAATCACGGTCTAGAGAGACTGGTGGTTTAAAGCATGTGGTTCCCGGTTACATAACATTATTATTATTATTATTATTATTATTATTATTATTATTATTATTATTATTATTAACGTTGTTGTATTTTGTTGTAGGTGTTATTGCTATTGTTGTTGTTGTTGATGTTTTTGGAAAAATCAATATCATAATCCTACATCTCACCTTTTTATTAATGTTATGGAAATTACCATTTTAGGAAAATCTTGATTGATAACACCATAAAATTTTATAATAGAATGATTATGATTAAATACAGCCGAAAAAAAGGGAAACAAAAAATTCCTAACAAAAATGCATAAAAGAGCATTAAGAAATAATAATAAAAAAAAAATTAACAGCTACTATAAAACGCACAACAAAAATCCTTCATTCGGTCTCTCAGTACAATTCCCAAAGGTAAACACATCAACTGCCATTGCTTGCATGAGGTCCAGAGCTTACGTGAGGAGATTCTATGCTAAGGAGGAGCAAATCCCCAATGCATAATGAATAGGTGATGCACCCGTTGACAATTTCCATGCAAAATCACGGCCGTCTGTGTTTCAACGACTATTTTTGTCTGACCATATTGCTGCTGCAATGAACAGGGAGTTAATGCCTTGAAATGTATACAAGTGTAATGATGATGTGTATTAATAAAGGAAATAGACATAATATTCCACTTAGGTATATATATATATATATATATATATATATATATATATATATATATATATATATATATATATATATATATATATATATATATATATATATATATATATATATATATATATATATATGTATATATATATATATATGTATATATATATATATATTATATATATATATATATATACATATATATATACATATATATATATATATATATATATATATATATATATATATATATATATATATATATATATATATATATATATATATATATATATATATATATATTGAAAAGGTGCCACAATGATGTAATACGTCCGGAAAGTTCAGGTATACTGGTTGCTAGAAATAAACCTACAGGCCCTCGCTTCACCCAAGCTCTAGGCAATTCTAAACACTTATCACTATGTAAAACTACTCCCCCTTAACTGGTTCCGATTTGAAGCAATGATTTCTGTGTTTAAATTTTTGTAATTAAAAAAGTAAGTTGGAATTAAAGAAACAGGCAAACTTCAGAATAACTATTCCTTCATAGGATATTCATAAGAGATAATTACTATAATGTATATTATCAAGTTAAATCTCACCTACCACCCAATGTCCCTTCAAGATTAATAAATAGCAAATCCCTCTCTGAGTTATCGATAGGCAGCAAATTATGTGTTCAAGGATGATCTGCCTCAAGTTATGTGTGTGGACTTGTGTGCAGTCCAGACACTTTGATCTGAGAAACAATGTATCTTTCCAATCTATAAGACTAAATTGATCATAAGGTCATGAGGTCATACTAAAAATTCAAGCCACTATACGTTCATATATATATATATATATATATATATATATATATATATATATATATATATATATATATATATATATACTGTATATATGTGTGTGTAAGTGTATATGTATGTATGTGTTTGTATATGCACATGTTTGCAATAATATAATGTAACTACAAACACCAACACACATGCACACACACACACACACACACACACATATATATATATATATATATATATATATATATATATATATATATATATATATATATATATATATATATATGTATATATATATATATATATATATATATATATATATATATATATATATATATATATATATATATAGAAAGGGCATTAATGGATTATGTGTTGATAACTAAAAGAATGTTTGGAAGATTGAAAGACGTGCACGTGTTTAGGGGTATGGCTAACGGTATGTGTGATGATTTTTTGGTGGAAGGAAAATTAGTTGTAGCAAAAGAGTGGGGGAATAGAGTAGGTGGATGCAAAAGGGAGCTAGTGAGGGTTGAAGAGCTAATAAAACCGGGGGTAAAAAGTAAATATCAGGAAAGGTTGAAAATGTCATATAACGAGGTGAGAGTAAGAGAAACTGGTAATTTAGAGGAGGAGTGGAAGTTAGTAAAAGAAAATTTTTTTGGTATTGCAAGTGATGTATGTGGCAAGAAGGTTGTTGGAGGCTGCATGAGGAAGGGCAGTGAATGGTGGAATGAAGGAGTCAAGGTAAAAGTGGAAGAGAAAAAGAGGGCTTTTGAAGAATGGCTGCAGAGTAATAGTATAGAGAAGTATGAAAAATATAGAGAGAAAAATGTGGAAGTAAAGCGCAAGTTACGTGAGGCAAAGAGGGCAGTTGACCTGAGATGGGGTCAGGGATTGGGTCAGTCATATGAAGAGAATAAGAAGAAGTTTTGGAAAGAAGTTTAAGAGAGTAAGGAAGGCTGGCGCAAGAATTGAAGAGACAGTGAAAGATGGAAATGGAAGGTTGTTAAAAGGGGAGGAGGCAACGAAAAGGTGGGCGGAATATTTTGAAAGTTTGCTGAATGTTGAGGATAATAGGGAGGCAGATATAATTGCTGTTCCAGGTGTTGAGGTGCCAGTGATGGGAGATGAGAATGAGAGAGAGATTACAATAGAGGAAGTGAGGAGAGCACTAGATGAAACGAAGTAGGAAAAGCATCTGGTATGGATGGTGTGAAAGCTGAGATGTTGAAGGAAGGGGGTGTGACTGTACTTGAATGGTTGGTGAGATTGTTTAATATGTGTTTTGTGTTTTCAATGGTACCAGTATATTGGGTTTGTGCATGTATGGTACCACTATATAAGGGTAAGGGAGATGTGCATGAGTGTTTTAATTCAAAGGTATTAGTTTGTTGAGTGTAGTTGGAAAAGTGTATGGTAGAGTAATGATTAATAGGATTAAGGATAAAACAGAAAATGCAATCTTGGAAGTACAGGGTGGTTTTAGAAGAGGTAGGGGTTATATGAATCAGATTTTTTACAGTTAGGCAAATATGCGAGAAATATTTAGCAAAAGGTAAGGAGGTATATGTTGCGTTTATGGATCTGGAGAAAGCATAAGATAGAGTTGATAGGGAAGCAATATGGATTGTGATGAGGTTATATGGAGTTGGTGGAAGGTTGTTGCAAGCAGTGAAAAGTTTCTACAAAGGTAGTAAAGCATGTGTTACAATAGGAAATGAAGTGAGTGATTGGTTTCCGGTGAGAGTGGGGCTAAGACAGGCATGTGTCATGTCACCGTGGTTGTTTAACTTGTATGTTGATGGAATGGTGAGAGAGGTGAATGCTCGAGTGCTTGGACGAGGATTAAAACTGGTAGGCGAGAATGACCATGAATGGGAGGTGGTAGGCGAGAATGACCATGAATGAGAGGTAAATCAGTTGTTATTTGCGGATGATACTGTACTGGTAGCAGACACAGAAGAGAAGCTTGGCTTGACCGACTAGTGACAGAATTTGGAAGGGTGTGTGAGAGAAGAAAGTTGAGAGTTAATGTGGGTAAGAGTAAGGTTATGAGATGTACGAGAAGGGAAGGTGGTGCAAGGTTGAATGTCATGTTGAATGGAGAGTTACTTGAGGAGATGGATCAGTTTAAGTACTTGGGGGTCTGTTGCTGCAGCTGTGACGGAGCCGAAAGAGGGTTGTGAACTGAAAAGCTGGAAGCAATTGACTGAGTTATATTATTGTAGAACACTCTCATTATACACAAAACCTCAAGGCAACAGGATATAGCAAGTTCACAAGAGAGACAATATTACAGAGGAAAAACCAGACATGAATTTTTATGTTCGTTTTAGTGCGAGGGAAGAGCGAAGATACAAGCCTAATATTTACGAAAGGAATTATGTACAATTGTGTGAAACACAGTTGGTATATGGCTCCCCCCCTAAAAATGACATACTGTACATGTTAAATAGGGCACCCTGATTTAGAGAGGCGAACTGTAGGCGGGTCATCTGGCAGAAGATAAGCAGGTTTTAGACGATCAATGGAGACCCAGTCTTCTTTGCCCCGAATGTTTAGGAGGAATGCTTTCGGACTGCGTCGGATCACAAGGAAAGGGCCCGTGTAAGGGGGCGTTAGTGGTGGCTTGCTGGTGTCGTTGCGCAGGAAGACGTGCATTGCAGAGTGAAAGTCCGTTGGTATGTGATGCTTCGCTGGGGGCTTGTAAGTCTGGCGGCATGGAGTAAATTTTCCCACGACGTGACGTATGCGCTGAAGATCGTCTGAGGAGGTTGTAGAAGGAAAAAATTCGGCAGGGATGACCAACGGGTCGCCATACACCATTTTAGCTACCGAGACGTCGAAGGCGTCTTTAGGAGTGGTCCTTAGTCCCAGGAGGACCCAGGGAAGCTGAGTAAACCAGTTGCAATCCTTGCAGCGGGACATCAAAGCTGCTTTGAGGGTGCGATGAAAATGTTCAACCATTCCATTGGCAGCGGGGTTGTAGGCCGTTGTCTGATGTAGGGTGATGCCCAGGAGATTCGCTAATGACGTCCACAATTTAGAGGTGAAAGTGGTTCCCCTGTCAGAAGTAATATGCTCAGGGATACCGAATCTTGAACTCCATCCAGAGAGTAAGGCTGATGTACATGAGGCGGACGTTGCAGTTTCCATGGGAATAGCTTCAGGCCAACGAGTGGAGCGGTCGATGACGGTAAACAGGTGACAATGTCCTTGTGATGTGGGTAGGGGGCCTACAACGTCGATGTGAATATGTGCGAAACGACACTGAGGTTGAGGAAAGGTGCCCACTCCTGAATCCGTGTGTCGATGTACTTTGGAAGTTTGGCAAGAAGTACAGGCGCGGACCCAATCCTTAGCATCCTTAGAAATGCCGTGCCAAATAAACTTGGCCTTCAGCACCTGTGAAGTAGAACGGCACGAGGGATGTGAAAGGCCGTGAATGAAATGGAGCGGTCGATGACGGTAAACAGGTAACGATGTCCTTGTGATGTGGGTAGGGGGCCTACAACGTCGATGTGAATATGTGCGAAACGAAGCTGAGGTAGAGGAAAGGTGCCCACTCCTGAATCCGTGTGTCGATGTTCTTTGGAAGTTTGGCAAGAAGTACAGGCGCGGACCCAATCCTTAGCATCCTTAGAAATACCGTGCCAAATAAACTTGGCCTTCAGCAGCTGTGAAGTAGAACGGCACGAGGGATGTGAAAGGCCGTGAATGAAATGGAGCGGTCGATGACGTTAAACAGGTAACGATGTCCTTGTGATGTGGGTAGGGGGCCTACAACGTCGATGTGAATATGTGCGAAACGACGCTGAGGTTGAGGAAAGGTGCCCATTCCTGAATCCGTGTGTCGATGTACTTTGGAAGTTTGGCAAGAAGTACAGGCGCGGACCCAATCCTTAGCATCCTCAGAAAAGCCGTGCCAAATAAACTTTGCCTTCAGCAGCTGTGAAGTAGAACGGCACGAGGGATGTGAAAGGCCGTGGATGAAATCAAACACCTGTCGGCGCATGGCAGCAGGAAACCAAGGTCGCGGTCTACCAGTACTGACCTCACAGAGGAGGGTGGTGTTGGAGTCTTCGAGGGGAAAGTCTTATTAACGGAGGAACGTGCAGGATGTCCTAAAAGCTTGATACTCTGGATCCTGTCATTGGGCTTCAGCCAGGGCGTTGTAATCCAATCCCAGTTGAACGGCAGCCAACGTGTTTCTTGACAGGGCATCGGCAACGGGATTCATTTTCCCAGGGACGTATTGGAGGGTGCAATTGTATTCAGCCACGGCGGAGAGATGTCGGCGTTGACGGGCGGACCAGGCGTCAGACTGTCGAGTGAAGGCGTGTACCAGAGGCATGTGGTCTGTGCGAATGACGAAGGGCGTACCTTCTAAGAAATGGCGAAAGTGACGGACAGCCAACTGCACCGCCAGCAATTCTCGATCGAAGGTAGAATAACCCAATTCTGCCTTGGACAGTTTTCTGCTGAAGAAGCCCAATGGGAGGGGCGAGCCTTTGACCACCTGCTCGAGTACTGCACCAATAGCGACGTCGCTGGCATCGGTGGGGAGAAGGAGAGGGGCGTGTGAGATAGGAAAAGTGAGAGCCGCAGCAGTTGATAGGGCCTTCATTGCACTGTAGAAGGCTGCTTCTTGAAAGGGACCTCATTTCAGGTCCTTCGGCTTGCCCTTGAGGGAGGGGTAGAGGGGAGCAAGAGTGGCGGCAATGGCTGGCAGAAAATGGTGATAATAGTTGATCATGCTCATGAATTCCTGCAGAGCTTTGACGGTCGAGGCACGGGGAAGTTCTGAACGGCTGCTACCTTCTCAGGGAGGGGGTGGACACCTACAGGAGTGATGCGGTGCCCTAAGAACGATACTTCGTTGGCGCCTAAGGTACACTTGTCGTACCGGACTACAAGTGGTCGAGCACGATGCGCAGGTGACGGAGGTGTTCCTCTTTTGAGGAGGAGAACACAAGTATGTCGTCCACATAACATAAACAGAAATGGAGGTCCCCTAAGATGCCATCCATGAGACGTTGAAACATGGCCCCAGCATTACGAAGGCCAAAACTGGAGTAATTGAAGGTGTATATACCAAACGGAGTGGTGATGGCAGTCTTGGGGATGTCTTTTGGGTTCATAGGCACCTGATAATACCCCTTCAGGAGATCGAGCGTAGACAAAACCTTTGCATATGCAGGTAGGAGGTCACGTCGGCAATGTTTCGGAGGGGGTAGTGATCCGGTTCTGTTTGCATGTTCAGGCACCTGTAATCCCCGCACGGACGGAGGGAGCCGTCTTTCTTCAGAACGATGTGAAAGGGTGACGACCATGGGCTGGAGGCCTTTTGGCAGAGGCCCATTTCCTCCATTTCGACGAACGTCTGTTTGGCGGCTGCCAATCGTTCCGGTGCCAGACATCTGAATTTTGCGAAGACTGGGGGTCCCGTCGTCTTGATATGGTGATAAATACCATGCTTGGCAGGAACTGTGGGCGTTTGGCGAAGTTCTGGACTGAAAACTTCTGGGTCCGACATAAGGAGGTGGGCGTAGTCATCCGTGAATGCGCTAATGTGGAGAGCGAGGTTAGAGGGGGCGGGTTGAAGAGGTGCCGACAAGTACGAGTCTGCGTTGACCATTCGTCGGTGGGCGAAATCGACCAGAAGGTGGAAATGAGAGAGGAAATCCGCACCGAGGATTGGCATGGTGACGTCAACAACGAGAAACTTCCAATTGAATTTACTGTTTCCGAACGATAATGTGAGGTTCTCGTAACTGTAGGTGGGTATCGCAGATCCGGTGGCAGCTACCAAGCGGACGTCGGCAGATGTAGACAGACTACGTCGTGGCTTGAAGAGTTTCCTTGGCAAAAGATAACGACAAGCACCCGTGTCTACCAAAAATCACACGCCCGTTCCTGCATCCTGTAAAAAAAAAAGATTAGAAACACTGGAGGCCACCGCCACGAGCGATGGCCTACTTACACGTTTTTTGGCCACTGACAATCTTCGGCACATTTCTTCGCAGTTGCCCCGAATCTGAAGTGGTACTAGCAAAACTGCGGCGGATGGGAGGTAGTAAGTGGCTGTAGAAGTCGTTTGTTGGGGCGCGAGCGATTGGTGGGTGCTGGGCGACTTTGTTTCCGCTTCGGTACGTCACAGTGTGGGTGTGTATGTCCTACGGCATTCATGTCAGCTTCAGTTGACGTTGTATAGACATCCTCTTCGTCAGGGGTGGAGGCGTTGATGGAGGTCTTGAAGTGGCTGTCCATAAGGGCATCGGCTTTGGTCATCAAGTCCTTTATGGGTAAACTATCGACATCGGGTATGGCAGCGCGTATAGGTCCGGAAAAACAGCGTATCCAAAGGGCACGAAGTAGGTTCACCTCACGAGGAGAGCCGTCTGCGGCAGGTTGAAGGCGAGCGATACTGGTCATTTCCCTGAGGGCAAGCGAAGCCCTTTGGTCCCCCAACGGTTGTTGCGAGAGCTGAAAAAGCTTTGCTACACGGGCGGCTGGCGACGGGAAGTACTGCTGCAGAAGGTATGTTTTGAGGGCGTCATACGCTATTGGAGTGTCTCCTTGTTCATAAAGCCAGTCGGATATTTCCGGGAAGGTGTCCTCGAGTATTGCCGCGAGAAAATAATCTGGTTTGGTGGTTAAGCAAATCACGCCGTTGATGCGAAACTGGACTTCTGCGCGCTGAAACCAAGCAAATGCTTCTCCCCTGACGAACGGTGAAAGTTTCAATGGGGCGGCCGTAGCGCCAACTGCTGTAGTAGAGTCCGCCATAGTACTAACGTTGGAGGGGCGAGGAAGGTGGGGGTGGAAGGCAGTGGGAGCGAGTCGACTTCCGGGGTCACCAATGTGACAGAGCCGAGACAGGGTTGTGAACTCAAAGGCAGGAAGCAATCGACTGAGTTATATTATTTTAGAACACTCTCCTTATATACAAAACCTCAAGGCAAAAGGACATAACAAGTTCACAAGACAGACAATATTACAGAGGAAAATCCAGACATGAATTTTCATGTTTGTTTTAGTGCGAGGGAAGAGCGAAGATACAAGCATAATATATACAAAAAGAATTATGTACAATTGTGTGAATCACGGTTGGTACACAGCAAATGGTGGAGTGGAAGCAGATGTACGTCAGAGAGTGAATGAAGGTTCCAAAGTGTTGGGGGCAGTTAAGGGAGTAGTAAAAAATAGAGGGTTGGGCATGAACGTAAAGAGAGTTACATATGAGAAAGTGATTGTACCATCTGTGATATATGGATCGGAGTTGTGGGGAAAGAAAGTGATGGAGAGACAGAAATTAAATGTATTTGAGATGAAGTGTCTAAGGAGTATGGCTGGTGTACCTCGAGTAGATAGGGTTAGGAACGAAATGGTGAGGGAGAGAATGGGTGTAAAAATGAGTTAGCGGCTAGAGTGGATATGAATGTGTTGAGGTGGTTTGGCCATGTTAAGAGAATGGAAAATGGCTATCTGCTAAAGAAGGTGATGAATGCAAGAGTTGATGAGAGAAGTACAAGAGGAAGGCCAAGATTTGGGTGGATGGATGGTGTGAAGAAAGCTCTGGGTGATAGGAGGATAGATGTGAGAGAGGCAAGAGAGTGTGCTAGAAATAGGAATGAATGGCGAGCTATTGTGACACAGTTCTGGTAGGCCCTGCTGCTTCCTCCGGTGCCTTAGATGACCGCGGAGGTAGCAGCAGTAGGGGATTCAGCATTATGAAGCTTCATCTGTGGTGGATAATATAGGAGGTTGGGCTGTGGCACCCTAGCAGTACCAGCTGAACTCGCTTGAGTCCCTGGTTAGGCTGAAGGAACGTAGAGAGTAGAGGTCCCCTTTTTTTTCTGTTTCATTGTTGATGTCAGCTACCCCCCAAAATTGGGGGAAGTGCCTTTGGTATATATATATATATATATATATATATATATATATATATATATATATATATATATATATATATATATATATATATATATATATATATATATATATATATATATATATATATACTTTTACCGTTTTGTGAAAGATTAAAATAAGCAAATTAGATGATGGCTATGTTAAGTAAAATTTGGAAATCAAATTGCCTAAAATTTCATGTAATAATCTGACTATACAACAGTTTAGTGAGATTAGCGTTACTCTATGAACATGAGTCATGGTATGTCAATGCAACGATCTTTTATAGATTTAGAATTTTTGAGAATTAGTCCATAGAAGTATATTGTGAGTTAAATGGCAGGACAGGTTTAGAAATGGAACTATAAGAGAGATCCCTCGAGTACCATATGTAGCTGAGATCATGATGAGGGGTAGATGGGGATGGTTTGGGCATGCTCTTTGCACTCCCCAAGAGAGATTAGTTCACCATAGGTTTAAATGGACTCCACAAGGTACTAGAAGAATTGGAAGACCCAGGCCTACATGACTTAGGACTATAAAGCGTGAAGTAGGAGATAATGAATTTAGAAGTATTGAATTAAAATCCCAAGACAGAAAAGACTGGCGAAATCTAACCGAGGCCCTTTGCATCAATATGCGTAGGAAGAGATGATGATAATGATTATATATATATATATATATATATATATATAATATATATATATATATATATATATATATATATATATATATATATATATATATATATATATATATATATATATATATATATATATATATATATATATGTATATATATATATATATATATATATATATATATTATATATATATATATATATATATATATATATATATATATATATGTATATATATATATATATATATATATATATATATATATATATATACATATATATATATATATTATATATATATATATATATATATATATATATATATATATATATATATATATATATATATATATATATATATATATATATATATATATATATATATATATATATATATATTTATATATATATATTTATAGAGTATATATATATATATATATATATATATATATATATATATATATATATATATATATATATATATATATATATATATGTATATATATACATATATATATATATATATATATATATATATATATATATATATATATATATATATATATATATATACTTCAACAGTGTTATTGTTTTGCTGTGATATATATGTTTACAACATGATATAGCATGCGTGCTGTTAGACCTTGTGGAGTCCCATGCGAGATTTTGTAGCTACTTTGTCTACAATGTCAGCAAGATTAGGATATTGCAGCACCTGTTCATTGACGCTTGCTCGTTTTCCTTATGGTATTTATATTATTATCATTTTGGACATTTCTAATCCAGAAGTGACTATACACCTCAGTAAAAATCTTTGCATCAGTAATTTATTGGTTTGAATGTTTACCATTTTTAATGAAATGTCTAATATCATAGAGATATTTGCCCTCGAATGCCTTCTCCGTCCATTTTCTTGGAGTGTAGTTTTCTATAAGGTTTATATTTAATGAATTCAATAAAAGGTTCCACACTAAGCTTTACACTTTCTGGATTCCCCAATTACATTGTTCCTCCAAGGTTCTCATACAAAACAAAATAAGAAGTCCCCTGATAAAAAAAAAAAAAAAAAAACTTCTGTAAAGTATCACTTAACAAGGTCTCTGAAATAGGATATCCTCATTGGTCTCCTGAAACATTTTGGCCGGAGGACTACCAAAAAAGTACAAAATTTCCTAAATGCTCTTCGTCGTGGAAAAGAGCTGTAAATCCCCACGTTCTGGGGAGGTCTCTGTACCAACCACAAATGTAAATGTGAAATCATTGTTAGTCTGCAATTGAGGTAGGGCTTTTTCTTTGGGATTCGTTAAGTGCCAAAAACAAAAGATTTAGCGTTTTTACTCCTTTTCATTCCAAATTCAAATAAAACAAGACGAACGTAAAAGTAGATTTTATATGATATATAAACTTTGGATAAACAGTAATTTTCTTTTCACTCCAAATATGTAAGAAATCTAGAGTCATTTATCAAAGTTCTATGTTTAAGAGCTTTCTCCTGCTTTCAAAACTTGTTGGAAAGTAACATTTCTGTAAAAAAATTATTGTAAAATCTATCTTCTTAACTAAATTTTCTTAGTTTCTATTACACTAAAACTTTCGCCCAATGAATTTCTTATTTTGGACAAATCAACTCCTGAGAGAAATGTCACGAATCTTTCTAACTGGTGGTATTATCTCCTTGTAAACATATCTCTACTGTAAGACTTTTGATGCATACGTGAATTCAAGGTTTTTCCTATTTCTATTCCTGTGAACACACTTCGTTATTAGTTATTAGGACCCGATGACTTTAAATCAAATATATTCACATACTTTACAAGAAGAATAGCTAATCCCATACGAAAGTGTTGTAAGACAGATGATTATTCAAAATTACAAAATAAGCCATTGATGTAAAGTAAATTTGGAAGTTAAAAATTAAGCAGCTAAACACAATAATAAACATAAAACCATATATACATAAACAGCAGGAAAAAACACTTTAAAATCAATGATATTTAAAGAAGCCATACCTACTCTCTTAATCTAAGTAACATCAGATTAATTGAGAAAATATAAGTTGAATATTCATTTAAGAAGTTCTGTTTATATATATATATATATATATATATATATATATATATATATATATATATATATATATATATATATATATATATATATATATATATATATATATATATATATATATATATATATATATATTTAAATATAACTTCCCCTTGATCTCGCCCACAATGCTATCCTTGTAAAGCTATCTCTAGCGATTTAATTACGGTATCTAGTAGAGCATATCGGGATATTAATATTATTCCCTACAGGTACAGTATGTATAACCATTTCCTGCTTAAAAAAGACGTGTTTGTGTCAGTAACACAGGATTTTTTAAGTAGACATTCCTTGATTTGGAAGTAATAGTCTACGCTTTTCTCTTATGAAAGTACCTGTTATAATTCTATATCTTTACTTATCTATTTGTTTATATATATATATATATATATATATATATATATATATATATATATATATATATATATATATAATATATATATATATATATATATATATATATATATATATATATATATATATATATATATATATATATATATATATATATATATATATATATATATATATATATATATATATATATGTGTGTGTGTGTGTGTGTGTGTGTGTGTTATTGCTGATTAAAAAGTCTAAAGTTAAATAGTAGGATTTCATAATTATCATAGCTTTAAATAGAATAAACTTCGTTGGACGTCAATGTTTCCGAGCATCATTATGGACTTAGAATACCAGTTATATTTCTCTCTCTCTCTCTCTCTCTCTCTCTCTCTCTCTCTCTCTCTCTCTCTCTCTCTCTCTCTCTCTCTCTCTCTCTCTCTCTCTCTCTCTCTCTCTCTCTCTCATCATATACCTACAGACTTTCAAAATGCTTTTGACAAAGTTCCTCAGAGAAATATTGATGATCAAAATTAGAGCTCTAGGCATCAATGACGAGCCAGGTGAATGGATCGAAGAGTGGTTAACTAACCGAAAACATAGAGTTTAATTCAATGAAGAAGCTTCAGAGTTGGCAGCTGTTACAAGGAGCATGCTTTAACGATCCGTCCTTGGACCATTGCTATCTCTGATCTACATTAACGACATATATTCAGGATTAACTAGTAGAATACCCAAATTTATGGAAGATACTAAAGTAAGCGTAAATGCTGCGAACTCAGAAGACATGGAA
>NC_090734.1:93362878-93365378 GCF_036898095.1 Palaemon carinicauda
CTCAGGGGACTTCCCTTTCAGCATATGATGAGTGGACGACATACCCATGTTTTCTTCTAAAATTAAGAAAACCTACCTTCAGCAGGATGGATTTGAAGTTCTGTGCAACAAGCGTACCTTTGGTGCTAAAAAAGTATCGTTCTTTGGGTACCACATCTCTACTGAAGGAGTCCAGAGCCTCCCCAGGAAGGTAGCAGTTGGACAGAACTTCCACAACACCTCAACTTTCAAAATACTTAAAAAATTCCTTTGCCTGATCAACTATTATCATCGGTTGCTGTCAGTAATCACCGTCACTCTTGCTTCCTCTACGCCTCCCTCAAAGGAAGGGTAAAACATCTGAAGTGGGGTCCTCTTCAAAAAACAGACTTTTGTAAAGCATAGAACACCCTAGCAATAGCTGCTGCTCTAACTTTTACTGTGACACATACACCTATCCTTCTCTCCCCTAATCCAGCGATGTTGCTCTTAGTACACTACTTGAGCAGGTGATTACCAGCTCGCCCCATACATTGTACTTGTGCAGTAGAGACCTCTTCAAGGCAGAATCCATCTACTCTACCTTTGACTGTAGATTGCTGACTGTAGACCTGGCAGTCCTTCCCTTTCGCCACTCCATAGAAGGTACAGTCTGTCATTCGCATGGACCGCATGCCTCTGGTGCACACCTTCACTTGACAGTCTGACCATCAACACTGACATCTCTCTTCTGTGTCCGTAATATAATCACACACTTAAGAAATGTCCCTCGGAAAAGGAATCGCATAAAAAAATGCCTTGTCAAGAAACAAAGTTGCTTCCATTCACTTGTGATTGGATTAAAATGGCTTGTTAGATACCCAGTGAATAAATTCAGAGTACCAAGCGTACCAAGCATGTAGGATTTCCTGCACATCCCTCTATTATGAAGACGTTACCCTCGACGATTCTAATGTCAACTTTCTCTCTGTGGTCTGTAATGATAGACCATGACCATTTATGTGTGGCCTATCACATCTCTCGTCCCAATCTACTTCACAAATACTAAAGATGATGTTCATTTGGTAAGGCCTTATTTAAGATGCTAAGGATTGGGTCCGTTTCTGTACATTGACACAACAATTCCAGAATCAGGACTTTTCGTAAACCTCAGCGTCATTTTGCCTACATTCATGTTGACATATTAGGTTCCTTACTGACATCATAAGGAACTTGTTACCTCTTTACTACCATTGACCATTTCACTCATTATCCTGAGGCTATTCTTATGGTAATCGAGACATCCGCATTATGTACATCCGTCTTACTCTTAAGGCGAATAGTAAGATTCAGCATCCCTGAGAATATAACTTCTGATAGGGGTATCACTTTCCTCTCTCAATTTTGGACATCATTAGCGAATATCCTGGGCATCACCATATCCTATATCAGACAGCCACCTACAACCCTGTTGCCAACGGAATGGATAGAAGTTTTTATCGCACTCTCGTAGAGAAGTCCTGGATATCTCAGTAGCTTACAGGTTACTCCAAAAATCTCCAGAGCCTATGTCACTTTGTGGGAAAATTTACACTATGCTACCAGATTTACAAACCCTCAGCAAAGAAACACATAATGCCAGAATTACACCCAGGAACTTACGTTTTCCTGTGCAAAGACAAGAGCAAACTACTGGTGACACCACCTTACAGTCAGCCCTCTCCTCCTGATCCATCTTACACCGAAGGATATCTTAATTAACATTCGTGGCAAAGAAGACTGGGTCTTCATTGATTACCTAAGACCACCGTGTCTCCTGCCAAATTACCCAACTACAAAGCACATCTTAATAGCAGGGATTCCTATTTCACATACATGTAGTTTATAAGTGGGAGCCATGTACTACGCATGTTTTATACTCGCTTGTAAAATTTTTTGTCTTAACCTTTGAACTTTCCGCACCGATAATAAACCAGCCTGTGTAAGCTCTTCAGCTTTTGTGTGTGTGTGCGTGAAAGTAAGCCGTTAGGAAAAAGGAAACAGAGTGAATCAAGCGCTTAATTGCTTTTATTGCACTTGACCTACCAGCCTGATGTCATCTTGAGATATCGTATGTTCCAGCTATTTGTCATTTATATATATATATATATATTTGTCATTTATATATATATATATATATATATATATATATATATATATATATATATATATATATATATATATATATATATATATATATATATATATATATATATATATATATATGTGTGTGTGTATGTGTGTATATATATGTATACATACATATATATATATATATATATATATATATATATATATATATATATATATATATATATATATATATATATATATATATATATATATATATATATATATATATATATATATATATATATATATATATATGTATATATATATATATATACATATATATATATATATATATATATATATATATATATATCATCAGCCTTTACTTGTGTACTGCTGAGCAAAGCTTAGACATGTCCTTCTACTTGCG
>NC_090734.1:93377878-93395378 GCF_036898095.1 Palaemon carinicauda
AGACAATCATAATTACAGGGAAAACGGCCAAAGAACATAATAATAATATTCGTAAAGTTTTAGAACCCTTGTGACGTAATGATAAGAAAATTAATTTGCCAAAGTGCAATTTTTTTTTTTGTAAACAGGTCGAATTTTTAGATCATATAATAACCCCAAAAAATATCCAACACTGCCCCAGTAAAAGAGCGGCTATTAGAGATCTCCCCAGGCCACGTAACCCTAAGGAAGTAGCTGTGTTCCTTGAGTTTGCTTGGTATTACCGTAAATTCATAAGAGGTTATGGAGAGATAGCAAGACCCTTAGATCTTCTAAAGAAACAAAAAGTAATAAATTGGAGAACGGAAGAAGAAAGGGCCTTCAACCGTATAAAAGCAGCCTTAACTAACAATGACTTACTCAGATATCCTAGATTTGATCGCCCGTTTTTTTTTGTGACAACAGATGAGAGTAGCGTAACTATTGGTGGGGGTAGTTTCTAAACGAGATGATAAAGGCATAGAGTGACCCATTCGTTTAGCTTCCCGGGCCTTCAAAGGAGCAAAAAAAAAAATTATAGTATATTCGATCAAAGTGGTAATCGTCCCTTACGTGACCTCTTTTTCTAAGGTGATTCGACCTCTCGACAAGCATGATTAATTGAGGAGATTGTTAAAGTTGAATATGAAGAGTTTTCACCACATAAAAGGTAGAGGTAATAGGGTAGCTGATGCTCTCTCTAGAGGTGCAGTGATAGGAGAAATAACTTGGGCACCAAAGTGGGATGAAGAACATAATCAAAATATTGAGGACCCCCGTCAAAATAGAGAAAATAGAGAATGGGATGTGAATTCACCCAAGGAGCGATCAGAAGACGGTAGAGAGAGAGAGAGAGAGAGAGAGAGAGAGAGAGAGAGAGAGAGAGAGAGAGAGAGAGAGAGAGAGAGAGAGAGAGAGAGATATCAGTGGTGAAGGTGAATATATGTGGGCGCCAAGGACATGACCAGGGGTGAACAGAATGAATGCCCTGATGATGCTAGTGTGATTGACTTGGGAGGTTGTGACATAAAAAGTAGTCCGAGAGGGACAGAAAAAAAGAGGAATGGATGGAAAAAGTACGAGCAGTGATTTAAGGGGAATATGCCTCGTGAGAATTTTTTTTTATAGAAAATGATATCTTATATTGTGCTTACGAGAAGAGGGGAGAGGAATTCTTTGCACGGGTAGTTCTTCCTCCTTCTTTAATTATTTGAGCCATCCACATTGTACATGCAAGCCTGTATCCAGGGCATTTAGGGATTTATAGAACATTAAGGAGAGCATGTGAATCCTTCATTTCGTTAGAAATAAAGAAATCTATAGATAATTATATAAAAGGTTGTCATGCTTGTAAATGTTTCAAAGAACATAAAAACACAGTACGGAAGCCAGAAATTGGCCTGTGATTCCTATTAAATTTTATAGAGTGCATGTGGATGAGGTACGACCATTTCCTACTGCTTTAACACAACATAAGTATGTATGTGTAATTGTGGATGCATTTACTTGGTACACTCATACTTAGCAATATTGGATAAATCTGCAAATTCATTAGTCCAGGCAATGTGATCTTTCAGTACCTGGTATGGTTGCCCAAAAATTTTGAAAAAGTAATAATGGTCTGGAGTTTATACATAAGGTGGTGAAATCGGTCACGAACTAGATGAAACTTGAATACCTTTCAGTGACCGCATATAGACCTTCAGCTAATGGCTTAGTGTAATTGGATGATATGGAATTAGTGTGAATTTTACGTTACTTAGTGGCTGATGGCCCCCTTCATTAGCACGCCATGCTTCCTACAGCTGAGCTTGCTTTAAACATTGCATATAATATTTTGCTCAAGGACACGCCTTTTTTTTTTTTTAGTGTATGGACAGGATCCTGTGTTACCATATACGGTCCTTATTAATTCGCAACAATTGCCATATTATTCAACTGAGCAATACTGTGTATATTTATTAAACCTATTCAGGAGAACTAATGAAAAACACAGCTCAAAGTATGATGGTTGGTTTATAACCACACCGGTAAAAGTATTCAGGTGCGATCGTGTGTATTTGAAACGATTACAACGTAGGAAACACAAACTAGAGCTAGCGTATTCGGGTCCGTACCGAGTAAAGATGGTTAAATCTAACACAATTGTGATACAAAGCATTATTATTGTAAACTAGTTGTGGTATATATAAATAACTTGACTATTAAGGTGTTGACAAAATCAGGGAAAGGAATGACTGCGTAAAAAGCATGTATATATAAACTACCATGTACTTCATGTGACAAGGTATATATAAGAGAGTCAGTAGATTTTGAAAGCAGAAAAAGTGGGCATAGAGATTCCATTAAAAGAAGAGATGAAAATAGCGCTATTTTTTATGTATATGTCACTAGAAAATCATGTAATATATTTCAAGAATCTTGACAAATTGATATTAATGCCTGATACACAAAGACGGAAACTGATTGAAGCGGTTTTAATTAAGAATTCTAATAATTTAATCATATATCAGAGAAATTTTTAATTGGATCAGTTTTTAAATTACATTGCCAAAATAATATAACTATCGTTAAGGAATTGTTAAAAAATGCTGATATTGTTCGCTAAGACTGTAACAGGCTTCTTATCTCTATCAAGCGTCTATGTACCTCTTTTTTTAATTTTTTAACCATTTGTTTTCTAAAGAGGAAGGAAGATGGTCCTTTCAATACATAAATATTTTTCATTTTTCATACATTGTGCGTTATTTTAACTACCATAAAATGCACGGAAAATTCTTAATTTATATATATATATATATAAATATATATATATATATATATATATATATATATATATATATATATATATATATATATATATATATATATATATATATATATATATATATATATATACTTTATATATATATGTATATATATATATATATATAAATATATATATATATATATATATATATATATATATATATATATATATATATATATATATATATATATATATATATATATATATATATATATATATATATATATATATATATATATATACATGTATATCTGTATATATATATATATATATATATATATATATATATATATATATATATATATATATATATATATATATATATATATATATATATATATATACATGTATATCTGTATATATATATATATATATATATATATATATATATATATATATATATATATATATATATATATATATATATATATATATATATTTATATATATATACACACACACACATATATATATATATATATATATATATATATATATATATATATATATATATATATATATATAAATATATATATATATATATATATATATATATATATATATATATATATATATATATATATATATATATATATATATATATATATATATATATATATATATTACCAATTAACTAAATTGTCGTAAAATACCATGACTCGGATGCTGTAAATTATTAATCAATCAGTACACGCGCAAACGCATATATACACCAATACTCCAAACAACATAAACAGCAATTCCACCATCATCCCAAAATTGAGGATTAATGCTTCATTATTATTGAAATATGATCGACGATCATCTCCATCTTCAGTGAGCAATATTTTCTCGAGAAATCAAGTTTGAAAGCATCTGGATTTCATGAATATGATTTGGGACATGCAATAGACATTCCATAACACTCATTGTTTATTGATTAATATTTATTGTAACTGGGAGCAGATATTAACAGTGTATCTTTGTGTATTTTATCATTAATCATTAATCTATTATCTATTATCTATTATCTATTATTATTATTATTATTATTATTATTATTATTATTATTATTATTATTATTATTATTATTATTATTATTATTATTATTATTATTATTCAACTACACTTTCTTGCATGATGTTCAGAGCTTACGTACTGATCTATGCTAAACAGGATTAGATCCTCCATGAAGAATGAATGACTGATGCACCCCGTCACTATTTACATGAATTATCTCAACTACTTCTGCCACATGGGTTTGTTTGTCTATCTCGCTGCTGTCACGAACAAGTTAATTCCTTTAATAGTTCAAAGGTTGTTGCGAGTATTAACAGGGATGATATCCAAATAAAAATTACACGTGTACCATCATAATGAAAACGTATTTATTATTCTACGTTATTCATGTGCGCAAATTTATACACACATTGACACACAGGCATATATATATATATATATATATATATATATATATATATATATATATATATATATATATATATATATATATATATATATATATATATATATATATATATATATATATATATATATACATATACATATATATATATATATATATATATATATATATATATATATATATATATATATAATATATATATATATATATATATATATATATATATATATATATATACATATATATATATAAATATATATATATATATATATATATATATATATATATATATATATATATATATATATATATATATATATATATATACATATATATATATATATATATATATATATATATATATATATATATATATATATATATATATATATATATATATTTGTGTGTTTGTTTGTCGCGCTTGTGATTGTACTTGTTTATAGTGAGAGAGAGAGAGAGAGAGAGAGAGAGAGAGAGAGAGAGAGAGAGAGAGAGAGAGAGAGAGAGAGAGAGAGAAGCATTTATTCAGTTATACGGTATACGGGCAATTTTGTGTATACAATTCTTGTTACAGAGGTATTCATCTGGGTATTATTCACACTAATGGCTTTAAAAAGCAGCTTCTCAAATTTTTACATAACACTTTTGATGATGAAGGATGTTGTGATATTATTATCGGTAATTCCAGAACAAAGCAAAGGTTTCTGCTGTTTTTAATCCTGTAAAATACCTTTGTTATATATTACGGGACTATACTGAAAAGCAAATCAAAGTAGAGAAATATATATATATATATATATATATATATATATATATATATATATATATATATATATATATATATATATATATATATATATATATATATATATATATATATATATATATATATATATATATATATATATATATATATTACGACCCTTGTTGGGCCGTGGTGCAGGTTTGTCTGCACTACAGGATGTACACTCAGTATTGTTATACAGTATCCAGTAAAAGATGGTCATTGGAGACGAAAACACTCGGAAAAAAATTAACAATATTTATTAACAAACCAAAAGTAATCAAAGTCCACCTTATGACTGACAAGGACAAACTCTATTCGTTAAATAATCCGTGATCACAGAATAATGATAAATATCTTGCCTTACAGTAGGCCGGGATTCCAATAATTCCAGAACTCTGCTAACGGCGGAGCACAGAAGCACACGGAAGGAGTTGAGAGGTCCTGCACGACCATACAAAAAGGAACGCTTACCTTGGATCTTTCTCCCTACTAGACTCCTGACGGGCATCAAGGCCCCCACAGCTGCAGTAAATTCCAAGACGTCCTGAGAAGCGAATGCTCTTAACACCTCAGGAATAATCTTCCACTGAGGTGGCAGCAAGGTAAGACCGCAGGTGGAACAAATCACCTGCAATGCAAGCAGGACGCAACACCGCAGGTGGCCAGAGACGTACCTGCAAAGGAAAGTACTCAAATTACGTCCAAAGGCGGTGATAAAATTTCATAAGTGCGGCAGCTGGAGGTCAAAAGAGTATAGCCTCTGTAGAAAGCCCGAACTGACTTTCCAAACAAAAGCTCTGTCTCTTATCACCTCCCTCACCGAGGTCTCCAGTCACGTACCCAACACGTAAACAAAAAAGATAACGAGAGTTAATAGGATAATTCAAAAACTTTAACGAATGGGGAGAAGGCGGAAAATCACGACACTAAAACTTGTATTATATGTGATACACAATTTCCTTAAAGATAAACACTCATATACTAAATGCCCTAATATTAATTGTTAACTAAATCAAAAGGTTGACTAAAAAGTTAAAAATTACGTTAACATCTGACACCTTGCTCCCCGAGGAGCTGTAAGGAAAGAATGAAGACAACCTACAACAGGCAAACATACAGTAATAGAGTAGCAAATATGAAAGCAAAATATATTACATCAACATAATATACCATTGGGGAATAGAAACCAAAAGCTTCATTTATCTTACCATTATTCTAAAGATTAAGTGATAATACCATCTTCTAATAAAAAAAGAATATTTTATTTTTCATTTAACCTATTGGAGAAACGAGCAGGGTGACGTATGAGAAAGAAAGGCAAACTAATCAATATAGGGGGAAAGGGCATCAGGAATCTTATTTTCGGAACCCTTTATGTGCTTTATCACCAGTTTAAATTCTTGAAGAAAGAGAGCCCAGCGCAAAATTCTCTGGTTGGCTCCTTTCATCTGTTCAATATAAACCATTGGGTTATGGTCAGTCTAGACCTCTATGGGAAAAGTAAAATTGGTTACATAGGGTTTAAAGTGCATAAGGCTGCGGACCAAAGCAAGGGCTTCTTTTTCAATTGTTGCGTATCTTTTTTCAGCCGCCAGTAACTTACGCCTGAAATAAGATACCGGGTGAACTTCCCCTTCCTCATTCCTTTGAAAGAGAACACCACCAATCCCTATATCACTGGCATCCACATCAATGATAAATGGCTTCTGAAAATCTGGGGAAATTAAAATGGGGTTAGTCAAAAGCACAGATTTAAGCTTATTAAAAGCTTCCTCACATTGCTGCAACCAAAAGAATTTCTGACCCTTTTTTAGGAGTTTTGCAAGAGGTTGAGCATGGTCTGAGAAATTTCTAACATACCTTCGGTAATAGCCAATCATACCTAGAACCCTTCTCACCTCTCTGACATTACTGGGGCTTTTCAAATTAACAATAGCCTCAAGGTTAGCTTGTTTCGGAGCCACCTGACTCAAACCTACCTCGTGACCCAAATAACAAACCTTAGTCTTGCCAAATTCACACTTGGCTAAATTTATAACCAAACCAGCAGACCGAAGAGCCTCAAATACCTTACGCAATCTCACCACATGAGTACACCAATCGTCACTATATACAACCAAGTCATCAATATAAGTTTCAGTTCCCTTTAAACCACAAATTACCCTATTCATAAGCCTCTGGAAAGTACACGCGGCATTTTTCATCCCAAAGGGCATTGCCTTATACTCGTAAAGGCCGAAGGGAGTTACAAATGCAGAAATCGCTCTTGTTTGATCAGACAGGGGAACCTGCTCATAGCCTTTAAATAAATCTAATTTTATAATAAACTTAGTAGCCCCTATGTGATCAAGACAGTCATCTATCCGAGACAAAGGAAAAGAGTCATTCTTAGTGTGTGCATTAACCTTACGGTAGTCTACACACATACGGAACTTTCCGTCGGACTTTTTAACAAGAACTATAGGAGAACTCCAGGGACTAACAAAAGGCTGAATGAGGTCGTGCTCCAACATATACTCAATACCCTTACTGACTATATCCCTTTTCACGGGATTCAACCGGTATGGACTTTGCTTAACAGGAGGAGCACTTCCCATATCAACATCATGCTGAAGAAGATTAGTTCTACCTGGAGAATCCTGAAATAAATATGTAAAGGAATAAATTAAATCAACTACATCTTTTCTTTGATTAACATCCAAATGTTCCAAACCTTCCTGCAAGATTCCTAAATTTTGAAAATTTTCAAACAAAACATTGGAAGGAACAGGATACAATAAGTCATCAGATTCTTCAGGAGGAACATCTACTACTACCGACATAAGTTCATACACAATCGCTAAAGGATCGACACTTTTACAATGATATGGCTTCAATCTCTTTATATGATAAATTCTACACTTTCTACTTGAGCCAGGAGCTTCAATTTCGTAATTGATCTCTGACAGCTTCCTCTGTACCTTCCAGGGACCCTTATACCTTGGTTCAAGAAAATTGTCCGAGCCATACTTGAAACCAAAACCAATTCTCCAGGTTCAAAAGAACGAGGTTTAGCTTTTCTGTCAAAATTATCCTTCATTACAGCCTGCGAATAACTCAGATTTTCCCGTGCAAATTTTCAAGCACAGAACAACCTATTTTTCAAATCCTCTATAAATTCTCCAACTTCAACCTCTCCCCTTCGACCGTACTGTAGCACTTCGCTAAAAATTTCTAGAGGACCACAAACTCTATGACCGAATACCAATTCGAAGGGATCTACACCAGTGGAAGAATTTGGATCATACCTAATAGCAGCGAGGGCAAAGGGAAGTGCTTTATCCTACTCACTACCTTGTTCGAAACAAGGTTTTTTTTTTCAAAATTTATTTAATGGTCTGGTGAAACTTCTCCACCACCCCTTGACTCTCCGGGTGATAAGGTACGCTGGTAATGTGCTGCATGGCCAGTTCAGCACATTTACCTCTAAATACCTTACTCGTGAAATTTGTACCACAATCTTTCTGAATAACACGAGGGAGACCATACCTGGAATAAAATTCTATTAACCTTTCAAAAACAACTTTAGATGTAATACGTCTCATAGAGAATGCTTTGAGAAATCTAGAGGCTCTATCCATAATAGTTACTAAATAAACATAACCAGACTTGGATTTAAGTGAAGGACCAACGACATCTATCAGCAATTCCAAGAATGGTTCACCAATGGGAAAGATAGGATGTAAGGGAGCTTTGGGAATTATTTGATTTGGCTTTCCCATAACCTGACATACCTCACATTCCTTCACATAATGCTTCACAGAAGATTTCATCCCAGGCCACCAAAAATACTTTGCTAATTTTCGGAAAGTTTTCCATATCCCAAAATGGACTGAGAGAAATTTGTTGTGAAAAATATTCATTACCGATTCATGGAACTGGGACGGAACCACAATTTGTGCAATCTGAGAAGTCTTGCTCAGATCATCTGTCGAAGGACGACTAAATCTGTAAAGTAAACCTTTGGTTATACCAAACCGAGGTTTAGTCAAATCATTAATGTCTCACAATTCAAAGTGGAATTCTTTTTTTTTCTGGGCTTCAATAAAGGCCAATCGATCTGAATCAGGTTTCAAATCATTAGTGATAATACTACTACCACTATTTACTTACCCAGGCCTTTTTACATCTACTTCTGAACTACTAAGCATTGAATCATCATCGACATCAAGTAGATCAGCAGCTCTTGCTGCGGCACGGGTTGTTACAGCTATGGGACAAACATTAATGGACAATATAGGAAATAATTCCTGACCCTCACTATTGACCATATCATAGCCCAAAATACCGTCAATCCCAGGAATGGGGAAACTATCAACAACAGCCAACTTGGTAAC
Source organism: Palaemon carinicauda (assembly GCF_036898095.1). NCBI lineage: Eukaryota > Metazoa > Arthropoda > Malacostraca > Decapoda > Palaemonidae > Palaemon > Palaemon carinicauda. The sequence continues at coordinate 93,387,273 of NC_090734.1, forward strand.
CTTATCACATCCGGGAAAAGACAACCTGACATCCACCAACGGAGCAGAAACAACAGCGTTGGGGAATCCTCCCAGAACGACATAATTCCCTGAATACTCTTTACAACCTTTCAAGGTATCCCTCAACACAAGAGAAAGAGCTGTACTAGTGTCCCTCAAGAACTTTACTTTGACAATCTTGGATCCAAGAAAAATTTTACCAGGCCATACGTATTTGTCAAAATCTAGTCACAACTGTTTTTTATCAGAAGTGTCACTACTACTAGTATCTACCTTACTGCTAACTACAGATTTTTCCACTCGATTATCACAAGAACTAGACCTGTCAGAAATTAACAAAACTGGATTTTGGCCGTTTCTCTCAAGATGTTGTCTACGGGCATTGCACTGGTTCTGAAAATGACCTGGCTTGTCACACCAAAAACAGGTTACTCTACGTCCAGTACCTATGTTACCATTATTATTATTATATCTTTGATTATTGCCATAATTAGATGTATCTAGGTTACCATTATCATTATTATGCCTTTGATTATTGCCATAATTAGATGTTCCTCTATTAACAAAGACACTAGGGGGAGGAGACCCTCCTGAGACTATACCAATATTCCTACCATCTGAAAAAGAATTATCATTATTATTCTTAGGAATATTAGGAGTCATCGAAGGTGGTTCTCCCCTCCTTCCACTACTGTGGCCATGGGAAGATGGATCATATAAACTCTGTACCCAAAGTTACTATTGCTAGAGCAATGGGTCAACACATATTCATCTGCCAACTTAACGGCACTACTCAGCTTCATAGCTTTGACCTCCTTAAAATGGACGCTCAACTCTTTGCTACATGCCTATTTGAATTCCACAAGGAGCAACAATTCCCGCAACGCAGCAAAAGACACCACTTGTCGGCTCTTCAGCCAGTCGTCAAATTATTCCTCCTTGACCTGAGCAAATTCTACAAAAGACTGTAAAGGATGTTTACTATAATTCCTAAATTTTAGGAGATAGGCCTCGTGAACCAAATCCTAGGCTTTTAATACCAGCATTTTGACCTTATGATAGTCCCTGGCAATTCCCTCCTCTGAGGCATTGTACACTCGGATAGCCGGATAGCCTTGCTCAACAACTTACATTGTATTAAAACAGTCCACATTTCGGAGGGCCAAGAAAACCGGGCGGCAACATGCTCAACGGCTTTGAAAAATTCAGGAACATTGTTCTCATCAAAGACTGGCACCAACTTTAGTAGTGCACCTAAATTAAACCGGTCCTGGAACATACCTTTAGGGGAACTGACCAAATTGGCCCCCTGTAACCTAGCCATCTATATATTCAACTTCACCATCTCTACCTTTTGACGCCTCACCCGCTCGTTTTCCTTAAATTCTATATTCTTTAACTCAAATCGTTTACAAATTAATTTATATTCTACCTCCTCTTTAGATTCACGCGGAGTATGAACAGAAGCCAGGGGTCTGACTGGCAAAGAATTAAGGGGAGGGGGCAAAAATGGATTACGAGAAACATTAGCCTTAGGTATATTCGAGGGACCTTCATAAATAATACCAATACGAGGAGGATCCTCGAACAAAGTCAAACCAGCTCCCAAGCTCAACCTATCCTCTTCCAAATCATCATTAATACTACCTTCACCATCACTATATACTTCAGTTTCACTCAGCAAATGTTCGGCTTCAGCTAAATCCTGGGCAATCTTACCCTTCACAACCTCCAATACATCTTTCTTAGTGCCCGCTGACTTCATCGGAACACCCAACCCCTGTACACAAGCAACAAACTGCTTCTTATTTAAAAAAGGCAAGTACTTCAGGCAGTCAGCAGACACCAAAAATTTAACCGGGTTAAAGTTAAACTTCAAAAAATTGATAACTCAGGGAGAAAGGCAATACTATAATATAAATATTGAAGAGATCACCCAAATGTCGCTCCACACACCAAAATACCAGATACCCCCTAGTACATCTATCATGTCACGGTTACCAATTATTACGACCCTTATTGGGCCGTGGTGTAGGTTTGTCTGCACTAAAGGATGCACACTCAGAGTTGTTACATAGTATCAAGCAAAAGATGGTCAATGGAGACAAAAACACTCGGATAAAAACTTAACAATATTTATTAACAAACCAAAAGTAATCAAAGTCAACCTTGTGACTGCCAAGGACAAACTCTATTCCTTAGATAAATCCCTTTGGGATTCCTAACTAGTAAAAACTAAGCCCTAAACAGAGATAATAGAGAGAATCACATGAATGTAAATACGTCAAAATATACAATATAACTGGCCAGATCAAAATGAATAAAATTACCAATACCTATAACTAAAGAGGTTGTGAAGGAAGGCAATGAGTAACAGGGAGAAAACACTTTATCTCCTACTTATGTTTATAATCTAAACTTAATATATACACAATAATATAAAATCCACGAGGCTGTAAACATAATAAGAATTTATAATTATAACAAAACAAACCAAAAGTGGCAACAAATTCCAACTGTCTCAACAGTTCATTAAAGTATATATCTACAAGTAAAAATGATATTGAATAAAAAAAAAAAATATCGCCTCATACTCAGAAGGAGAATCTGTGATCACAGAATAATGATAAATGTCTTGCTTTACATTAGGCCGTGATTCCAATAATTCCAGAACTCTGATAACGGGGGAGCACAGAAGCACCAGGAAGGAGTCGAGAGGTCCTGCATTACCCTACAAAAAGGAACGCTTATCTAGGATCTTTCTCCCTACTAGACTCCTGACGGACATCAAGGCCCCCACAGCTGCAGTAAATTCCAAGACGTCCTGAGAAGCGAATGCTCTTAACACCTCAGGAAAAATCTTCCACTGAGGCGGCAGATGGATAAGACCGTCGGTGGAACAAATCACCTGCAATACAAGCAGGATGCAACACCGCAGGTGGCCAGAAACGTACCTGCGAAGGACAGTACTCAAAATACGTCCAAAGGCGGTGATAAAATTTCATAAGTGCGGCAGCTGGAGGTCAAAAGAGTATAGCCTCTGTAGAAAGCCCGAACTGACTTTCCAAACACAACCTCTGTCCCTTATCACTTCCCTCAACGAGGTCTCCAGTCACGTACCCAAAACGTAACAAAAAAGATAACGAGAGTTAATAGGGTATTTCAGAAACTTAACGAACGGGGAGGAGGCGCAAAAACACCACACTAAAACTTGTAGTATATACGATAGAACATTTCCTTAAAGATAAAACTTATATAATAAAAACTTAAAAATTACGTTAACATCTGATATATATATATATATATATATATATATATATATATATATATATATATATATATATATATATATATATATATATATATATATATATATATATATAGATATATATGTGTGTATATATATATATATAAATATATATATATATATATATATATATATATATATATATATATATATATATATATATATATATATATATATATATATATATATATATATATATGTATATATAATATATATATATATATATATATATATATATATATATATAGAGAGAGAGAGAGAGAGAGAGAGAGAGAGAGAGAGAGAGAGAGAGAGAGAGAGAGAGAGAGAGAGAGAGAGAGAGAGAGAGAGAGAGAGTATGTTTAAATAAAAAGTAAAAATTCAATAAAATCTTAGAGGTGCATTTTTTGATACCCAAAGACTAGGAATTACCAAGGTATTAACCAGTTAAATTAACTTTGATAACATCAATAGTAAAAAAATATTGATATAATTTCTCCTCCTGCTTTAAACTTTAGGTATTGTAAGCTTCTGGTATTCCAAAAAATATGAGTGTAGTCACTGAAGGAAAGAAGGATATTAATGGTTGTAGTGATATTACTGTTGACCAAGTAATAAAGAAAAGAAAAGACTTAATTTGCAGAGAGAGAGAGAGAGAGAGAGAGAGAGGGGGGGAGGAGAGAGAGAGAGAGAGAGAGAGAGAGAGAGAGAGAGAGAGAGAGAGAGAGAGAGAGAGGGGGGAGAGAGAGGGGGGAGGGGGAGGAGAGAGGGGGAGAGAGAGAGGGATTATGCTTGGCTAATGTTAGAATAATCAGAATACGATGACAATGAAGGATAATTTACTCTGTGTTCATAAGTGGTAGAACTGCTTTATATATATATATATATATATTATATATATATATATATATATATATATATATATATATATATATATATATATATATTTATATATATATACATGTATATATATATATATAATATATATATATATATATATATATATATATATATATATATATATATATATATTATATATGAACAGTTTTTTCTTGAATCTAAACTTGGTTATATTCTTTGGTTGATATGGATAGAAGGGAAGAAATAAATATATAAAACTTGAGTTACCGTGAAATAACTTTATATATTTTATATATGTATAAAAAGTAAAATAAAACTGAAGCCTAAAGTAATGCAAACTCATTTTACCTGCAAAAATGTAGTTCAACATCTTTTGAAACTCATATATCGAATGCTATTAAATAGTTCACATAAAACAGATACTCGCCAGTGGTTTCCTTAACCCATGTCTTATTCTTGCTATCATGGAGGTTTCACTAAAGGAACTAATTATGCGAGGAAAGCAATTATGAGTAGTGGCAATCTTAAAACTTAAGGAGAAATACTGTACGAATAGCTGCCGTTTTCTGATCTACATGCCACAAAATGCCACTATTTCTTCAAATAATAAAAAACAATAATAAGAACAAACTGCGATGCAAAATGAAAACAGTTATTAAATGATACAAAAAATTACCGTAGATGAAAAAGTTTCCTCTACTCTGCCCAAATCAAATCCTGGCTACGCATGTTCTGCTGTCTGTAATTAGGTTTGCCTAATGATGAGTTTTTCGTCCTATAAGATAACTGCCTAGAATAATATTTCAATTAAAATATACAATTTTTACGCAAGGAAATTCCATCTTTTAATATTACAGTATTTTTTTTTTTTTTTTGTATTTCGATATCTCTAGAGCCTTCAGATAGGGCGCATTTCAAGTAAATATATAAATTTATGTCTTTTATGAAAAGTGCTGTTAAGAATATTTCAGAATTGACAACCTATTTAAAGATTATTTTTCGAATACTTCATCAGTCCTGAGCCATTATAAGAAGGGTGAATTTAGTTTTCCGATATTTTGTGAAGGTCCTAGTCCATTATCTTAGTTACTTGTGGTCGTTACATGATTTCAAACGACAGAGAACTTTTTGAAAAGCTCAATACGAAGCAGATGGAAAGAAATGGCTGAAAAGAAGCCAATGGTATTAGAAAAGTAAATCTTCAATGAATATCTGATACATAAGCCAACAGTTTTTCACAAGCTACAAAAACACAAATAAATCTACGTGAAATATGTCGTAAGTGAAAAGTTCTAGATAACCTCTAGTGTTTTCTTTTGGAAATCGTAGGTAGCACTGAATATCTATATGTTGAGTTTTTTTTCCCTCACTTGCCTCTTCCCCTCCAGAAGACTTGATGAATGGACTTTTCTCCAAATGATTTCTTATGTATATCAGATAGACATTTCATCGATGTCTTTGATGAGGGACTTTCCTTCCAAAGGTAGAGATGAGTCTCTTCTTCCCTCTTAGGAACGATTTCCTTCGACTAAAACCTTTACAAGGTATTAGGTGTGATATTAGAGAGCAGTTGTCCTTTGCAGATATGCGAGGTAATATGTGAATGAAAAGTGTTATGTAGATGAGTGAAAATGACTGAGAATCTTTAAATATTCTATTGGCTGAAATAATCCTAATTTATCTCGATCTCTAAGAAGACTTTTTTGGCCTTCAAAATCTCAAAGCAAAGTCTCTCTCTCTCTCCTCTCTCTCTCTCTCTCTCTCTCTCTCTCTCTCTCTCTCTCTCTCTCTCTCTCTCTCATACTTAAACCTGATTAAAATCTGAGCGATGATCTCTCCATCTTCGGCGAACGAAATTCTTTTGAGAAGTTAGATTTGAAAGTATCAGGATTCCATGAATATGATACGGGAAGTGCAATAAACATTTCATAACACTTATTACTCATTGATTATTACTTTGTCTGTCGTACTAGAAACATGTTACTGATGGCAGATATCAACTGTACATTTTACTAACCAATTTCTTATTCCCTGCTATCATGGGGTTTCACTAAAGGCCCAGCTAGGGGAGGAAAGCAAGTAGGAGTAGTGGTAATCCTCAACTTAAGGAGAAAATGATGTACGAGTAGCTGCAGTACTCTGACCTACACTCAAAACAAATATTCTATGAAGCATTAATTTAATCATTAACCTAAGAAAAACAAACGTTAATTGGAATTGAAAATAATTCTTGAATAATGCAAGAATTAAAGTAGATAAGAATTTCCATTTACCCTGCCCTTAGCAAATACTTTGCTACGCTTATTCGACTGTCTCTCAATAAGTTTGCCTAATAATATTAGTTTTTTTTTTTTATTATAAAATAGATCCCTATAAAGTTAATGTCTAGAGTAATATATGATTTAAAATCTTGAATTCGAAGCAAAAACCTCCCCTTTCCTAGTATTGCGGCGTTTGAAATATTTCGATAACTCTAGAGCTTTCAGATAACTCGTAATTCAAGTGAATATATAAATTCCTGTCATTGTTGAAATTGCCGTTAAAATATTTTAGAATTAGCAACCGGCTTCAATACTATTTTCCGAATACTTCATCATTATAAGCAAAGTATTCTTATATTTCGTGAGGGACGTGGTGAATTCTCTTAGTTACTAGTTATCGAATCCATATTATCCAACGACAGCCACTTTTGAGAAGTTGAAAACGAATCAGATGGAAAGAAATATTGGATAAGAAGCCGAAAAACATTGAGAAAAGTAAATATTCAATGCAATTCTGATAAAAATGCTATACATAAGCCAACAGTTTTCAGAAACTACGGAAAGCCAAGAAAAAATTAATGACAAATTTTGCCGTAATTGACATGTTCAGGATAGCCTTCTGTATTCTCTGTTGGAAATCGTAGGCATCACAAAATAACTATCTGCTTATCGATTTTTTTCCTCTTAATGAAAGACTTTCCCTTACTTGCCTCTGTCCCTTCAAAGGTAATGATGAATGCCATTTTCTCTGAAGGATTTCGTAGGTATCCTTTATGGACCATTTCATCAATGTCTTTCATGATGGACTTTCCGATTAAAGGTAGAGATGATATATCTGCTTCCCTCTTATGAGCGATTTCTCTCGATTGAAACCTTCACAGCAGATCAGGTGTAATATTAAAGGGGCAAAAGTATTCGGCAAATATGTGAGGTAATACTGGAATGGAAAAGTGTTATGTAGATGAGTGGAAATTACTGACAATCTTCAAAAACTCTTCTGCCAGAAATAATCTTATTTTTTTCTGGATCTCTCTATAGACATTTTTTTGCGTTCAAAAACTCACAAAATCTCTCTCTCTCTCTCTCTCTCTCTCTCTCCTCTCTCTCTCTCTCTCTCTCTCTCTCTCTCTCTCTCTCTCTCTCTCTCTCTCTCTCAATACGTTTCATTCGCAACTTGAAGGTTTTCAACCCATTTCCAATTGAAAAATTTCTGTATAATAAATTCAAACTCCCTTTTTGATATACTCAACATTTTCTATCGGTACTGCATCTTTATTTATGATGGCAACCATAGTACACTACCTATCTCCAGCTATAATTTGTTAAATTCCAGAATGCTGGTCCATTGATTCCACCTTTTATTTTTACTTCTACTGTTTTGCCTTAACTTCGTATGTGCAACGTAGAGGTCACGACAAGAAGAGAAAACTAAAAACTAAGATCCTTACGTTATAGCTAAATTGACTATCGATATTGAATGACGTGTTTTTTTCTCTTAAAAGAATAAGACAAAAATGAGAAAATGCTAAATGCATTTCACTTTGAAATGATGTGAAAGAATTTCTTTCAGACAGAGTGACTACAACAGAGTTGACGCCATTAGACTGGGGGATTATGACTCTACTTCCAATTTCCATAAAATACCAACCCAAATTCTCTCTCTCTCTCTCTCTCTCTCTCTCTCTCTCCTCTCTCTCT
>NC_090734.1:93402878-93410378 GCF_036898095.1 Palaemon carinicauda
GCAGAGTGGCTACAGGACATCAAAAGGGAAGAAAATGGAAGGGTTAAGCAAATATGCGCTGATATCACAACTGAGGTTGTAAGAAAACAGCTTAGGAAAATTCCGAACTGGAAAGCATCGGGCCCCGATGAAGTTCATGGTTACTGGCTCAAAAACTTCAGAGCCATACATGAGAGAATGGCTGAACAACTCCAGCATTGTATCCAGTACCACCAAGCACCTCAATGGATGACCACAGGCAGGACTTGTCTAATACAAAAAGACAAAAGTAAAGGTAATATACCAAGCAACTACCGACCAATTACCTGCCTACCAATAATGTGGAAGCTCCTAACAGGCATTATCAGCGAACGGCTGTACATCTACCTAGAGGAAACAAATACCATTCCCAGCCAGCAAAAAGGATGTAGGAAGAAATGCAGAGGCACAAAGGACCAGCTCCTCATTGACAAAATGGTAATGACAAACAGCAAGAGAAGGAAAACCAACCTTAGCATGGCATGGATAGATTACAAAAAAGCCTTCGACATGATACCACACTCATGGCTGATAGAATGCTTGAATATATATGGTGCTGAGGAGAACACCATCACCTTCCTCCGGAATACAATGCAAAACTGGAAGACAGTGCTTACATGCTCTGGAAAACAGCTTGCCGACGTAAATATCAGGAGAGGAATCTTCCAAGGGGACTCTCTATCTCCACTACTCTTCATAGTAGCTATGATCCCCATGTCAAGAGTGCTAGAGAAGACTGGAGTCGGGTATCAACTCAAGAAAGGAGGCAGCAGAATTAACCATCTAATGTTCATGGATGACATAAAGCTGTTCGGGAAAAATGCTGAGGAAATCGACATGCTAATCCAGACTGTTAGAATTGTGTCAGGAGACATCAAGATGGAGTTTGGGATAGAAAAATGTGCTCTAGTTAGCATGGAGAAAGGAAAAGTAACAAGAACTGAAGGGATTAAGCTACCAGATGGAAATGTCATCAAAGATATAGATGAAACAGGCTACAAATACCTCGGTATAATGGAAGGAGAAACAATAAAACACAATGAAATGAAGGAAATGATTAGAAACGAATACTCAAAGAGAATGAAAGCTATACTCAAGTCAAAGCTCAACTCTGGAAACATGGTGAAGGCCATAAATACTTGGGCAGTGCCAGTAGTCCGGTACAGCGCTGGAATAGTGGAGTGGAAGAAGTCAGAGCTTCGCAATATAGATAGAAAAACAAGGAAGGTATTGACTATGTATCAAGCTCTACATCCAAGAGCCAACGTCAACAGGCTGTATATACCTAGAAGTGAAGGAGGAAAAGGTCTAATAAGCATAGAAGACTGCGTCAACATCGAATGCAGAGCGTTAGGCCAATACATAAAGAACAGTGATGACGAATGGCTAAAGAATGTATGGGATGAAGGCTTAATAAAGGAAGATGAAAATCCAGAAGTATACAGAGAAAGGACAGGAAAGAAGAGATTAGAAGAATGGCTGAGCAAACCAATGCATGGGCAATTCATGAGACAGACTGGAGAATTAGCCACTAAAGAATCATGGCAGTGGCTACAAAGAGGAGAACTGAAGAGTGAGACAGAAGGAATGATAATGGCCGCTCAAGATCAGGCCCTTAGGACAAGGTATATTCAGAGAGCAATAGACGGAACAAACATCTCGTCAAAGTGCAGAAAATGTATGGAAAAAGAAGAAACTATAAATCACATTGCCAGTGAATGCTCAGCACTTGCTCAAAACCAATACAAGAAACGGCATGATACGGTGGCTAAGGCTCTCCATTGGAGTCTGTGCAGAAAACATCAAATACCATGCAGCAGCAAATGGTATGAGCACCAGCCACAAGCCATAGTAGAGAATGACCAGGCGAAGATACTCTGGGACTACGGCATCAGGACGGACAGGGTGATACAAGCACATCGACCAGATGTTACTCTGGTCGACAAATCAAAAAATAAGGTATCTCTCATAGATGTTGCTGTGCCGTGGGACTCAAGAGTGGAGGAAAAAGGAAGAGAGAAAATAGAAAAGTATCAAGATCTGAAACTGGAATTGAGGAGGCTATGGAACATGGAAGTGGAAGTAGTGCCCATAATCATAGGAGCACTCGGGACAATCCCAAAGTCTCTGAAAAGGAACTTGGAAAATGTAGGATCGGACATAGCACCAGGATTGGTTCAGAAAAGTGTGCTACTTGAAACAGCACACATAATAAGGAGAGTGATGGACTCCTAAGGTAACTGGATGTGACCTGGAATCCCACACTATAAATTACCAGTCAGTGATGACTGTGAATAGCAAAAAAAAAAAAAAAAAAAAAAAAAAAAAAAAAAAAAAAAAAAAAAAAAAAAAAAAAAAAAAAAAAAAAATAATAATAATAATAATAATAATAATAATAATAATAATAATAATACGTCAAGCTCATAAGGAAAAGCAATATTCTAAGTACACTTTCTCTCCTAAAAAAATATCCATCTTTATTAATAAAGTTATCAACACCACTAATTTCCCTGTGATGCCTTTCTTAGAATCAAGAGAAAAACCTTGGAATCATTTTAACCCAGGAAGTCCCGGAATGCGTCCCGGAAAATCCCAACTCCAAACTCTGGTGCCCAAGCACAACAGTAGCCTCCCAAGTAAACAGATTAAACTCACCCTCTATCTTATGGATTGATCTCTCCTATGCAAATGCCAGGCAAACATGCTATCACTGTACTAGCCATGATTTGGATGGTTATAGAAGGTGGACAAAGAGAATATCCCAGAGTAGGGGTTAACAAGGATATATATACTTTTATATACAATTAAGTATATATATATATATATATATATATATATATATATATATATATATATATATATATATATATATATATATATATATATATATATATATATATATATACACACACAGACACACAGACACACACACACATATATATATATATATATATATATATATATATATATATATATATATATATATATATATATATATATATATATATATATATATATATATATATATATATAACCTAATGTAATTTTTCCAAATTTAATATCTGCTGGTATTTACAGATTTAAGTAGGCCTCCAGCGATACTAGCCTTAATTTAGTTGTGAATATTTGCCATATCCAGCACACTTTTTATCGATATCATTAGTTGAGTTTTATTTATTTCTACTCTTATTTCTTTTCATTCAGGAAGTGGGTTAATTTAGTAAAGGCTTTGTAAAATGACAACATACAATTACCAATTGCGACATCGTGGCTCATTCATGGAACGGAAACTGTTTTCATTTCAAAATAGTTTTTTAGGGTATTCGAAAATTTAATTTCCATTGGTAAAGTGGATATTGCGCTGGTCTTTCAATTATTTTGTTTCAAAGATAAAATTTGTCATCATTGAATGTCAGAAATATCAAATAATGGATAACATTTGTAAAGGTAATTCGAGTATTCCTATTGATCATTTAAAATTGAACTCAATATATACAACATACATACACACACTGTATATATATATATATATATATATATATATATATATATATATATATATATATATATATATATATATATATATATATATATATATATATATATATATATATATATATATATATATATACGTGTGTGTGCGTGTATGTTTGTGAGTATTTACCATATTATGATTCCTTCTCTACTCTGATCTAGTCTACCGAAGAGACCATAGGCTTGGAAATATACTGATTAGGTCGAATGACTGCAGGTTACCGCGCGTGTTACACATGCTCGTAGACTGTAACGGTATTTCGCTCGCACTCGCACTGGAAACCAACCTATTTAAGCTTCCCTTTAATGCAATTGTTGGTTTAAATTTTTGTGACGTTCCTGCTCACAAGTACTTGAATATAAGATCGTTGTCTGTTTAATAAAGTTTAGTTGCATTCCTCTCTCCCCTCTGTTATAATGTAGCAGACCACTCTCACAGTTGGTATCCTCCGGACGAAGAACTTTAGCCAGACTTCCTCTTCACCGTTGTGCCCTACTGTTTAGTGATTACGCATTTCGATTCTTAATTTTTCTCTACTCCACCACATCGATTAGACTACCGTCATTCGCCAGTATAGAGGCATTCGCTTGGTCTTATCGTGCTGACGTTCAGTTTTGCAACAAGGGTTTGACTCACTGAAGCATACTATGGCAATCCCCGAGGGCACAATCCTGTAAATCTCTGATTGGCATTGTGACCATTGGAACACCCCAATGGAGCAGTAGTTGCCATCAGCAGCCACTGGTATAGCCAATCTTTTTCAGCTCTCTCAACAACTGTTCGGGAACGAAAAGGCTCTGTTCGCACTCAGGGAAATAACCATTATCGCTTGCTGGCAACCTGTACGAACGGCTCTCTTTGGGTATTGTACCTACTTTGGTGGCTTTGGGTATCATGCCTACCCAAACTTGAAAACACTTCCATCCACTATGTGGATATTTTATTTCTAAGAAGGACCTGGTGACCAAAACCAAAACCATTATGGGTAGCAACTTCCCCAATTTCAAGACCTCCATCAACGCATCCACTCATGATGAAAAGGACAACTATTTACATTATCTGGGGTTGATGTGAATGCAGTAGAACAGAATGCAGCAGGAAATAGATGGCTACATTAAGATATGCCAGAGAGGCGACAAAGCCCCCTACCACCCATAAATGCCAAGCCTCACCAACGTCACATCCAACCCCCTCTCCAGCCCCTAACAGACGCTCATCGGATGCAGTCAATCCAAAACTACTCCAAATTTACAACTGCTGCGAAGAAATGTGCAAATGATTGTCAGTGGCCAAAAATCTTGTAATTAGGCCATCACTTGTATTGGTGGCCTACCCTTTTTACGAATCTTTTCCATTTATATTATGCAGGTACAGGCTTACAATTTTTGGTAGTCACTGGTCGTTGCTGTTTTCTTTCACCAAAGTCACTCCCCAGGACACAATCTCGTCTGTCTAAGCTTGGCACGGGATAAACATTATGTCAGCATTGACCATACTTTAAAAATATGTCCTCAATAATAGACAAAAACAATGCTTTATATATGGCAAAGAACAAGTTGGGGATAAGATGGAAAGGGGCTGTAGAGAGAAATATCCCTACTCTGCATCACCAGATAGACATTACTAGAAAGACAAAAGCTCCAGTGTATATAATTTTTGTGGATTTTGCTAATGCTTACGACAGAATAAGCAGGAAAACACTAATAGAATTATTGCAGTGAATGGGAAGTGGGTCAAACAGACTAAGAGCTATTCGAAATTCCTTGGAGGTAATATAAAGTAATATAGGCAATAGTAAATTAGAGGCAGAGGCAAGAGTCAGGCGAGGTAGTCCAAGTTCTTGCTTCCCTTACACCCAATACGTCAACACAATGCCTCGCATTGTCAGAATGGCTGGCTTTGATTTTCCATCTGTTATTACTGATGGATGTTATCACATCTAGTTACCAAGTGAAAATTTCAATTAGTCGTGAATTACTGTAAGGAAAATGACATGAGGGTTAACAACAAAAAGACCAAGCTACTGTGAGTCAATAATTAGGACCCCAGCTTTCTTTTTTTTAGGGATATAATGATAAAATTTTGTGACATAGATACCTATTCAGCCAATCAAAGCATATCAATAAGTGAGCAAAAAGCCTGTGGAAGTTCCAGTTATCTCTAGCTAAAAATAATGTTGCTTATTTTGGTGTAAAAAACAAGAGGTCTGTTCTGAAGTAATAAATGGTGCAGTATTCTATGAACATTAAACTTGGATGTCATCCAACTTGAAAACTGCTATTAATGCTTACCTTCATAATTTGCGTGATATCCTGAGTGTCAGTGAAACAGTCAGCTCGGATTTAGTTGTTTAGAATCTGGCGAACCTGGTACAACAGCATTTATTTAAAAAAAAAGCTAAACTTTTTAGGAAAATTTATCCTTGGGAAAACTATTACAGGTGTTACCTTGCAACCGTCATGAATAATACCATGGAAGTGCAGCCTCCGATGGGCATCTGCATTGACCGGATACAAAGACGTCTAGAAGATCCAATATTAGATGAAAATTATCAATAAAACACTTCGAATGTAACTATTTTGAATCAACTTGACGAATGGTTTTCAAACAGCTCAACCCACGTCTAGTCTCCAGTATTGTATGATAATACACCTGTTATACCATATTATCACCAAATTGCTTGTACATAATTAAGACTGTTCGCACCACCTTAAAGTCGAAACTGTACGGTAATCAAATATTCCCTTTAAGAGAGCGTTTGCACATGTGAACCTGTTCAGGATGAGATATAATGTCATCATAAAATGTCCTGTTTTCTCGTATGTTACAGAGTATTTTAGAGGGATTAACGTTAATTCCTTTGAAAATTGCATGAGCCATAATGACGAACGTGAACTATGTAAATATGTATCCAGTTTACTCAACTTATTATCAAGTCTAACACTCAACAACTGTAAACAATATAAAAAAAAAAATCTTTTCATGCAACATTCATTTTGCTTGATCTTAGGTTAAGTCTACTTTAAGGGTTCATTAAAGCCAATGAAGAGTTAAAATATCATATTGGACTATAATAGGTTGATATAGGATCTTTACCTCCTATTTTATTTACCAAATGTAATAAATAAAAACGAGATAGGTATTTGTAATTCTATAAAAAGGTAATAATTACTGTCAATTAATAACTAACTAATTCTGCCTGGTAGCTGCCAAAAGATCTGCGATCCTAACCCCGGGGTAAGAGACCCACATTATATTGTTTAGGAGCCCCAATTATCATTGGAATTTCTTGATGTTGACTTCACATTTTCAATCCTAGTTGCGAATTTCCTTTTCCATTTCTTCTTACTGGTTGATGTTGCTCACTGACAGTTAGTCAACGCAGACTCTTACTCGTTGACACCACTTCAACCAGCCTCCTCTGACCTCCATCTCCACATCAGCATACCTTCGGATGCCTAAGACCTCCTTCTCCCATAATCATCATCATCATCATCATTTCAGCCTTCAAAAGTCCTTTGTTGGATGTAGGCCTTCCCCAGGTTCCTCCACAGACTTCTATCGCAAGCTATTCTGTGCCACTGTAGCTTATGATCTTCCTAATCGGGTGGTTGAATCAGTAGAACTTCAAAAGTTCAAAGTTGGAGCAAATGCTTTTTTGTTGACCAGGCGGACATGAGTCTTTTTATAGTTTGTTTATGACATATTTTTTTTTGATGCTGTTAATAGTTTATATATGACATGTCTGTTTTGACGTTGTTACTGTTTTTAGAATGATTTATTGTTAATTTGTTCTCTTCATTTATTTATTTCCTCATTTCCTTTCCTCACTGGGCTATTTTTCCCTGTTGGAGCCCCTGGACTTATATCATCTTGCTTTTCCAACTAGGGTTGTGGCTTGGATAGTAATAATAATAATAATAATAAGTCATCTCGCCAGCGGGTTT
>NC_090734.1:93431277-93433777 GCF_036898095.1 Palaemon carinicauda
CCAATGATAATAGACCAACCTGTGTAAGCTTGCTATCTAATGTTTTATTTTTTGTCTATTTTTGTGACGTTCTTGCTCACAATTCCTTGTATATAAGCTCAATGTTTCTTTGATGAAGTCTAGTTTGCATTCCTCTCACCTCTCTGTTACAACCCAACACCCCTGTCACATAATTGGTAACTGCCGGACGAATATCTCCAACCTTCCCCCTCACTGCTGTACTCATTACAATGATACCTACTGAAACCTATCTCAATGACACTGTAGCCTTTAGCAGAGGAGATACCTTTGCCTGGTTCCAGCATGCTGAGGCTCATTTTCGCATAAAGGGCAGGGCTTGCTTAAGTATTAAATATAACTATTTCCTCGCAATGACCCCCAAGGATGCTTTTCCGTAAATCCCCGATAGGCTTTCAGACCAAGCTGACAACACAATAAAATACCTTATGGAGCGGTACTCACCATCACCAATCACCCACATTTCCAAGATTCTTCAGCTATCTCAAAACCCATTAGAGATTAAAATGCTTTGCTCGCTCTTAGGGAAATGTACCATATCGCTCACCTGCAACCTGATGCAGATGGCTCTCCTCGGGAAGTAAACCTACTTTATGTCCTTTGTTACAAAGCCTACTGTAACCTGTACGTGCCGCCATCCCCAGTGTCAATGTTTTGTTCTTTGAGAACCTGATAAACAAAGTCAACGATGTTATGGACAGCCACTTCAACACTTTCAAGACCCCCATCAATGCCTCCACTAATGACGAAAAAGACGACTATTCAACACTGAAGCTGACGTGAATACGGAAGGACACTGAAGCCTCCTCCGTGAAATGCTGAAGCAGAGATAAAGCCTTACACCACCTACTTGCTGTATGCCGACTGCCAATCAAGTCACAGCCCACGACCTTTCCAGCCACTTACTGACACTCCTCGGCCAGAGTTTGATACTATAACTCTAGATTTTAAGCTGCTGCGAAGAAATGTGCAAACAGTTATCAGAGGCCAAAAAAACTTGTAAATTGGCCATCATATGTGGCAGTGGCCAACCCTATTACTAATCTTTCCTTTAACATGAAGCAGTTATAGGCATGCTCTTTTTTGTAGATCCTCTGTTTGCAGTTGTGCTTCTACCAAGGCCAATATCACGAAAACAACGTGGTCATTCTAAGCTTCTTGATATCTGTCTGATAGCTGATAACATATATGCGATCGCCAAGCATGGTACGAGACACTCACTTTTTCATTTGGGTGCGCCAAATATCATTAGAAGTTTCTCGTTTCCGACATCAAAATACTAATCCTTAGTGCAGATATCCTCTCCCATTTCTACTTCCTGGTTGATGTTACTCACTGATGGTAGTCAATGTCAACTCTGACTCATCGACACCTCTTTAACCTGCCCCTTCCGACTTTGCTCTCCACATCAGTGCACCCACAGGCGCCTACACTCACCCCCTCACATTGTACCCGGGAGCCTTCCATACAGAACTTCAATAAATGCACACACTTCCCACCAAGCACGGTTTATATCATCATACGAAGACAACGGAGTCCCAGTATTTGCCCGATTCAGGCATCTGTTACCTGCTCGTTTGGCAACCTTTATACAAATGCTATTCAAAATAGAAAAATAATGGGCCTTTGACGAAAGGCCTCAAAGTCCATTGTTGTTGCCATTACACATTGTTCCAAAGAAATATGGGTCTATGTACCCTTGTGTGGATTATAGAAGTGTGAACATGCAGATAGAACCGGATAACTACCCGCTTCTATATACACCGATGTTACCTGCTACTTACCAAAAACGAATTTTGTCTCAACACTCGACTTCTTGAAGGAGTATTATTACGTGCCCATGAACTCAGATCATATTCATCTTTGGCCTCCACAATTCTGGGGTTACTTTTCAAGGCCTCAGAGAGGGCATCTCAGGGGACTTCCCTTTCAGCATATGATGAGTGGACGACATACCCATGTTTTCTTCTAAAATGAGGAAAACCTACCTTCAGCAGGATGGATTTGAAGTTCTGTGCAACAAGCGTACCTTTGGTGCTGAAAAAGTATCGTTCTTTGGGTACCACATCTCTACTGAAGGAGTCCACAGCCTCCCCAGGAAGGTAGCAGTTGGACAGAACTTCCACAACACCTCAACTTTCAAAATACTTAAAAAATTCCTTTGCCTGATCAACTATTATCACCGGTTGCTGTCAGTCATCACCGTCACTCTTGCTTCCTCTACGCCTCCCTCAAGGGAAGGGTAAAACATCTGAAGTGGGGTCCTCTTCAAAAAACAGACTTCTGCAAAACATAGAATACCCTAGCAATAGCTGCTGCTCTAACTTTTACTGTGTAACATACACCTATAGTTCTCTCCCCTAATCCAGCGATGTTGCTCTTAGTGCACTACTTGAGCAGGTGATTACCAGCTCGCCCCATACATTGTACTTGTGCAGTAGAGACCTCGTCAAGGCAGAATCCATCTACTCTACCTGTGACT
>NC_090734.1:93443777-93447815 GCF_036898095.1 Palaemon carinicauda
TTTTTTTATCTCTATATAAGATTTCCCTTTTAGCCTGTCTAGTAACGGAGTAACATCTTTTTCCCTATAAAGAACTCTACCATTTTATGTTGCAAGATTCCTTCTCCACAGGTGGCCTGTTATTATCAAGAGATTTTTAACAAACTCTGCAGAAAAATGTAACTGCCTCCTAGATCATGGGGACGAAACAGGGTTATTTTATTATTTTTGTGGTTTGAATCAATTTTCATTACCACGTTCGATACTGCAAATTGGTGTTGGTGTGAGATTTTGCTCTGGCTGCTCATAGTGCACGAACCAAGTATGAGTGAACCTGAATACGTGGTATAGCTTATAGCTTTGCTGGTCTTGGCAATGTGCAAAGCATTTCACTACGATAATGAATGCCCATTTTATCTTTATTTGTAATTGTCTATCTATCTATATACTCTGACGAGCCAAGAGAGGGTTGTGAACTCAAAGGTAGGATGCAATCAACTGAGTTATATTGTTATAGAACACTCTCCTTTATATACAAAACCTCAATGCAACAGGACATAACAAGTTAACAAGACAGACAGTGTTACAGAGGAAACAGCAGACATGAATTTTCATGTTCGTTTAGTGCGAGGGAAGAGCGAAGATACAAGCATAATATATGCAAAAGGAATTATGTACAATTGTGTGACACACGGTTGGTACAATACCTATATATATATATATATATATATATATATATATATATATATATATATATATATATATATATATATATATATATATATATATATTTATATATATATATATATATATATATATATATATATATATATATATATATATATATATATGAACATATATCACAAGCACACGTGATTTTAATTAATGTAAATATCACCCACGAAATGCATTTAATACCGAATTTATCTTGGGAAATACATATCCACTTGGAATTCATTTTATGGTAACAGCTTCTGGCCGGGTGGTGATTCGAACCACCACCTGTACGGCTAGAAACTATGCTTGGCAGGGACCCTACCGACTCAGCCATCAAGAGAGACTAAAAGTTTATGACAAGTCCCCCTACATATTCCTGTCGAATTCAGGATTCTGTTCATAGACTTGAAATAGACCCATCTCCACCATGACAGCTGAATCGTGAGTTTGCAACACGTGGTTATTTTAATGAACATATATCACAAGCACACGTGATTTTGATTAATGTAAATATCACCCACGAAATGCATTTAATACCGAATTTATCTTGGGAAATACATATCCACTTGGAATTCATTTTATGGTAACAGCTTCTGGCCGGGTGGTGATTCGAACCACCACCTGTACGGCTAGAAACTATGCTTGGCAGGGACCCTACCGACTCAGCCATCAAGAGAGACTAAAAGTTTATGACAAGTCCCCCTACATATTCCTGTCGAATTCAGGATTCTGTTCATAGACTTGAAATAGACCCATCTCCACCATGACAGCTGAATCGTGAGTTTGCAACACGTGGTTATTTTAATGAACATATATCACAAGCACACGTGATTTTAATTAATGTAAATATCACCCACGAAATGCATTTAATACCGAATTTATCTTGGGAAATACATATCCACTTGGAATTCATTTTATGGTAACAGCTTCTGGCCGGGTGGTGATTCGAACCACCACCTGTACGGCTAGAAACTATGCTTGGCAGGGACCCTACCGACTCAGCCATCAAGAGAGACTAAAAGTTTATGACAAGTCCCCCTACATATTCCTGTCGAATTCAGGATTCTGTTCATAGACTTGAAATAGACCCATCTCCACCATGACAGCTGAATCGTGAGTTTGCAACACGTGGTTATTTTAATGAACATATATCACAAGCACACGTGATTTTAATTAATGTAAATATCACCCACGAAATGCATTTAATACCGAATTTATCTTGGGAAATACATATCCACTTGGAATTCATTTTATGGTAACAGCTTCTGGCCGGGTGGTGATTCGAACCACCACCTGTACGGCTAGAAACTATGCTTGGCAGGGACCCTACCGACTCAGCCATCAAGAGAGACTAAAAGTTTATGACAAGTCCCCCTACATATTCCTGTCGAATTCAGGATTCTGTTCATAGACTTGAAATAGACCCATCTCCACCATGACAGCTGAATCGTGAGTTTGCAACACGTGGTTATTTTAATGAACATATATCACAAGCACACGTGATTTTAATTAATGTAAATATCACCCACGAAATGCATTTAATACCGAATTTATCTTGGGAAATACATATCCACTTGGAATTCATTTTATGGTAACAGCTTCTGGCCGGGTGGTGATTCGAACCACCACCTGTACGGCTAGAAACTATGCTTGGCAGGGACCCTACCGACTCAGCCATCAAGAGAGACTAAAAGTTTATGACAAGTCCCCCTACATATTCCTGTCGAATTCAGGATTCTGTTCATAGACTTGAAATAGACCCATCTCCACCATGACAGCTGAATCGTGAGTTTGCAACACGTGGTTATTTTAATGAACATATATCACTAACACACGTGATTTTAATTAATGTAAATATCACCCACGAAATGCATTTAATACCGAATTTATCTTGGGAAATACATATCCACTTGGAATTCATTTTATGGTAACAGCTTCTGGCCGGGTGGTGATTCGAACCACCACCTGTACGGCTAGAAACTATGCTTGGCAGGGACCCTACCGACTCAGCCATCAAGAGAGACTAAAAGTTTATGACAAGTCCCCCTACATATTCCTGTCGAATTCAGGATTCTGTTCATAGACTTGAAATAGACCCATCTCCACCATGACAGCTGAATCGTGAGTTTGCAACACGTGGTTATTTTAATGAACATATATCACAAGCACACGTGATTTTAATTAATGTAAATATCACCCACGAAATGCATTTAATACCGAATTTATCTTGGGAAATACATATCCACTTGGAATTCATTTTATGGTAACAGCTTCTGGCCGGGTGGTGATTCGAACCACCACCTGTACGGCTAGAAACTATGCTTGGCAGGGACCCTACCGACTCAGCCATCAAGAGAGACTAAAAGTTTATGACAAGTCCCCCTACATATTCCTGTCGAATTCAGGATTCTGTTCATAGACTTGAAATAGACCCATCTCCACCATGACAGCTGAATCGTGAGTTTGCAACACGTGGTTATTTTAATGAACATATATCACAAGCACATGTTCGGTATTAAATGCATTTCGTGGGTGATATTTACATTAATTAAAATCACGTGTGCTTGTGATATATGTTCATTAAAATAACCACGTGTTGCAAACTCACGATTCAGCTGTCATGGTGGAGATGGGTCTATTTCAATTCTATGAACAGAATCCTGAATTCGACAGGAATATGTAGGGGGACTTGTCATAAACTTTTAGTCTCTCTTGATGGCTGAGTCGGTAGGGTCCCTGCCAAGCATAGTTTCTAGCCGTACAGGTGGTGGTTCGAATCACCACCCGGCCAGAAGCTGTTACCATAAAATGAATTCCAAGTGGATATGTATTTCCCAAGATAAATTCGGTATTAAATGCATTTCGTGGGTGATATTTACATTAATTAAAATCACGTGTGCTTGTGATATATGTTCATTAAAATAACCACGTGTTGCAAACTCACGATTCAGCTGTCATGGTGGAGATGGGTCTATTTCAAGTCTATGAACAGAATCCTGAATTCGACAGGAATATGTAGGGGGACTTGTCATAAACTTTTAGTCTCTCTTGATGGCTGAGTCGGTAGGGTCCCTGCCAAGCATAGTTTCTAGCCGTACAGGTGGTGGTTCGAATCACCACCCGGCCAGAAGCTGTTACCATAAAATGAATTCCAAGTGGATATGTATTTCCCAAGATAAATTCGGTATTAAATGCATTTCGTGGGTGATATTTACATTAATTAAAATCACGTGTGCTTGTGATATATGTTCATTAAAATAACCACGTGTTGCAAACTCACGATTCAGCTGTCATGGTGGAGATGGATCTATTTCAAGTCTATGAACAGAATACTGAATTCGA
>NC_090734.1:93448315-93450815 GCF_036898095.1 Palaemon carinicauda
CTGCTTCCCCCTTTTCATGAGCCTTCAGCAAGTCAGTCACCACCTCAGGGGGTGCCACTAGGCCAGTTGAAATGCTCAAAAGGTCAATTGGATCAACGCAAAATGGATTGGTCCACATGTTCTTAAGTAATTCAAGAATAGATGACACATCACTCTCATCTCGCTTTATACGGGATGTTTGGAGGTCTGGGTGGCCGAACAGTGGCTTCTGTACCTCGATAAGGTCTTGAAGTATTTTCAAAGCCTCTGCTCTATGTTCTGCCGTTAGATAGTACCTAGAAACTCCAGCTGGCTTTAAACTGAACCCCTTTGTTCCGCCACTGGTCTGTGTATCCTTGTTTACGGTCTCTTCAAGCGTCTGGTCTATAGGGAGTCGACCAAATGGGTTTGATTCACCCAGCTCCACAGAGAACCCTCCATTTAGAAAATAGCTGTAGAGTTCCTGTGAAATATCCTCTATTGATGCCATCTGCAAGTAGTATACAGGAAGATACCGAGCATAGTTCGTTTTATCTACCACAAAACACCAGGGTATCATTTTCCATATGCTAGCTAGGTGGAGATACCAATCACCCTCTCGATCTGCTCGTAATAGTGTAAGGAGAATTCCAACCAATGCCAAATAAATCATCCAGAATGAAGCCAGTTGCCCACTGTTGTCTCGCAACTCATCCATGTTCACGACAAAAAGGTCCAAAACTCTCCTGTTTATTTCTTCATTTAGAAAAGATGTATGCGTTGCTTTACACGGATTTTCGTGCACATCATTCACCAATCTCAAGGTTTCATCAAGGTTTTGGCGATCTTGACTATGGTTAGTCTCCAACCATTCTAAGAACTGTGCCCATGCAAGCCTCATCAAAGCTTCGTACACCATCTTGTGAAGTCTCAATCCCCTGTTGTACTGTTTGCCTTCTAACACTGTCAGATGATCCCTCAGCTATGACCCCTGATTCTACTGCTAAGTCTCGGAGTCCAGCATCACGGAATAACTTGCCAATAATTGATAACAAATTGCAGATGATGTGAAAATCCCCCATCATTGGGATAATAGTTTCAAACTTGAACTGACTATTCCAGGCGACTTCTGTCAGCTTGGCATAAAGTGCCTGATCAGCAACAACAGCAATCTTTTCAAGTGACAAAGTTTCTTGAATGGAATGGGCATTGCATTGAATTTCCTGTGCCGTTGAAATATCTGTTGCTGGGGCATTTATGGTGGGCAAATATCCAACTTTGTCTGCACTGACTTTAACCTGATCCCTTGTTTGGATATTGAATCCTGTCCGAGAACTTATATTTTGGTGTGAAGACTCGTGCAGGCGAACTAAGATCCAGAGGAGATTGCGTTGATGTGAACTTTTCAGAGCATCCTCGAACTGTAGTGAAAGATTTTGTGCTTTCAGAGGAGGCAGCCATTCTTTCTTTGCTGAAATATAGAGTAGCAGATGTTCCAAATTTACCTCGACCGTGCGTCGTTTATCCTTCTTGTTCAAAAATTTTACTGGTACGATCTCTCTCGTGCACAAGATGAAACAGCTGGTTGAACAATGATGCCATTCACACGATGTGAAGTTCCTGCACCACTCGGTGTTTCTTCCAGTGAGTCAATATTATCATATGCCAGTACTGTAGGGATTAAAGGTTGTGTACCAGAGGGAAAAGTGGTGCCCCTTCATCCACATTGCTCAACTTCTCGATGAAAAGTGCTGTATCAATCTCCTGTAGGCGAGTGTAAGAGCAACCATGACCAAGTCGATTTAAAATGAGAATGAATTCAACATTACCAGATAGAGCCTTGATTCCCCAAGGCAGGAGGACATGTTTTGGCGTGATGACCTGGCCATTGGTTAGAGCATACAGAATGTCCTGCCCTAAAGACCATGCCAGTGAAATTCTGAAAATGTGAGGGTGTGGCTATCAGGGTGAAATACCTCCTCCCTCATGAAAGAAACTCTTTGAAATATAGTCATTGGTAAATTCTAATTTCGCTAGATATTTCAAGCAAAAAAAAAGCTGAGGCAAACTTCCTGGGATGCGTGTGATGAACATTGTCAAAAAAAACATTATTTCATATGAAAAGGTACATTTTGGAACAGAGTATAGAAAGAAAATTACATAAATTATACATGAATATCTGGAGAATTTGATTCTTAGTGAAATAAGAGAAATCCCATGAAAATTGGTTGATATAGGGTGAAGTTATGGCCAAATTTCTGAACACAGCCCATAGAGCTCGGAAGCAGCGGCCATTTTTAAAGATGGCCGCCATTGGGGCACTAAGCTACCGAACTGAAATGTCCAAGCCCTGTTTTTGGATACTTCAGACATCAAGCTAACCAAAAATCTGGATTTGATCTATTCACTAATTTGGTAGACAAATGCCACATTTTGAGTTCTGGCTCATGGACTAAAAGGAATCCTCAGATTTATTCACTTATAAATACACACACACACACACACACACACATATATATATATATATATATACACACACACA
>NC_090734.1:93453315-93460815 GCF_036898095.1 Palaemon carinicauda
AATTATATACTTAAAATAAAACTTCCAGTGGATGTTTTAAACTGTAACATGGTAAACATATTCAAGAATAAGTTAGACATGATCATACAAACTCTCTAAATGCTTACTATATCACGATAGCAAAGAAGAAATGCAGTCTCTTCGGATGGACTAAAAACTCATTAAGACATTCAAAGTTCTTGTATATCGTTGTAACACCCACTCTCTCTCTCTCTCTCTCTCTCTCTCTCTCTCTCTCTCTCTCTCAATTAAGAACAGTGTTTCAACGTTCCTCATCTGGGTATTTTTTTTCAATTTGATAATATCGCAAAGAAATATTTGTTAATCAAATAGTTTGTCTTAGGTGAAAATTACCTTGATCTTCATCGTGTGTAATGCAATCCTCAAATTTTGTAATCACCAAAAAGGAGAGAGAGAGAGAGAGAGAGAGAGAGAGAGAGAGAGAGAGAGAGAGAGAGAATAATACTGATAATATATATATTTTTTTTTCAGCAGACATGGCAGGTCTCACAGTTATCATTCTCTCATCCTCTTCCTCATCATCAAAATACCATTTACAATTAAATAAAATCTACTTAGTTTTACTCCACTTTTACCAATGACCATTATGTATCTTTCTGACTGTCTGTCTCTGCATTTTCTTTGGTCTTATTGTAGTTAACTCTTAATTTATAATAGACGGTGACAACTGTCATCAATAACCTTTTTAGTCCCAACGAGAGATTAGTTCACCAAACGTTTAACTGGGTTCCATAAGACACTAGAAGAGTTTGAAGACCCAGCTTACATGGTTGAGGACTATGAAGCGTGAAGTAAGGGATGATGAATGGAGAATTATTGAATTAAAAGCTCAGGACAGAGACGACTGATGAAATCTAACCGAGGCTCTTTTCGTCAAAAAGCGTAGGAGGAGAATGATATGATGGTAAATGTTCAAAAGATTTAAACCGGTAAATGTAATTTAATTTAACTAGGATATGTAATGTTTCTTTCCCTTGACCAGTGGATAATATCTCTGGTGTTTTCACGCCTAATCCGTAAAAAAACTTTCTAAAGAAGTTATGTTTTAGTTTGAAGAGCTCTACGGCTTCTTTTGCAGCTTCCACACAATGAATTAAACTTCTCTATTTATTTGAGATAAGTGTTTTATTAAAGGAGGTATATATTCTCTCTAATCTTAGGCATGGAGTTCCAGTGTTTTTTTTTTCTTTCATTACTCCATTAGGTGTTGCAGTCATACAAACTTCTATCATGTGAGATTTGTGCTGTCTTGTCAAACCAGACATATTATTTTATTCCTAACTATTACATGCCCACTATATTAGCTTCAATCTTTCAAAAGTTGTGAAGTGTAAATATGCTTTACTCTTGCATACACATTATAGGGAAAAAAATATTTTGAACATACTGTTCATGCATCCATTACTTTATCACATTACTTTATCCTTCTGCCATGGCTCCATCAACCGGTAATGTTGAAGGTATGTGTGCAATTTACACCGTTAAGCTGAACTGTCAATCTCATTTGACTAAATTCCTGGTTACTTTCATTCTAATCTGCCTGCAAATCTAATTTGTAAAGTAAAACTTGTATACTTAAACTCTTTATTTCGTAATGGTAAAGGATGCTTTTTGGATACAAGTCATATTTAATTACCCTTTTCCCTCTTCATCAATCGCCAAAAGAAAAGGATTTGAAGCTGTTTTATGTTTCAAAAAAATATCATATTTGATAATTAATTAGTCTTTTTTTTCGTGTTACCAAAGAACTCAATAAATTCATCTCAGCACCCATATGTCTCACTTTGAAACTCTTTCGGTATTACGTATTAATAAAATTTGATGGAAATTTTTCTTTTATCAGTTACCAAAAACCAAATTCAATAACCACATTACATCCCTCCTCAAAATGATTCAGATTTTATATTCCAATCCCATTTGGTGGCATTTTCTTTAATCCATCAATAAATATTTTCATAACATTCACTCTAAAAATGGTTCAACGATATCAATTTCTTCTCCTGTTCCGAGCCCTTTCAGAAACTATCACGTTGTGTAATAAACGAAATTAACACGAAGGGGACTTAACGCAGATAGGGTATTGAGAGGAAATCTGAACGAACCCTCGGTGCTGAAAGAATAGGTAAGCAGAAATCCATACTGGGGTGTCGGAGATGATAGAGCAGTTAGCAGGAAATCTAAAACGCTTAACGGAATTTCAGATGCGAATTCATTAACGCGCTCAGTCAGAAGTCATGCCACAAATGTTTCTGAAATTAATTTGAATATTTCAGGGTAGTTAGGATTGGTTGATTTAGTTCTATAAATTCGAAATTGAAGGTATTGCTATTTTTTTAATCACAGAGACTACCGTAAGATTTTGTACACATACATAAACTGACGCAGTGATACATACAGATATACATCCATGTATACATACACACATACATACATACATACATACGTACACACACACACACACACACATATATATATATATATATATACTCATCTCTCTCTCTCTCTCTCTCTCTCTCTCTCTCTCTGTATATATATATATATATATATATGTGTGTGTATATATATATATATATATATGTGTGTGTGTGTGTGTGTGTGTGTGTGTTTATGTGTGTGCGTGTTCAAAACAGTGTAATATTAAGAAACTAGCAATATTTTTCGAGGCTTGTCAATCCCTTGAAAAATATTTAAACATTTTATTCTATCAAGTTTTGAAAACTGTTTTCCTCTCTGTTCCTCAACTATAGATTTTCTTATGAAAAACGGTCTACGTGAAGCCTGAATCCTGAATTGGATTGTTCAATTATCTCCGCATGCTCAAAAACACCTTTCACAATTCTAAGTATCCTGGTTTTCCATATCTTCCGGGACTTTATCATCCACAACGTTCACAAAGAAATAGTAGAATCAGTTCTACTATAGATGTTCAAACTCGGTTTAATTCTCCTTTCATATTTTTGATATTCATCTTATTATATCCTATTTCTTTATTATATATTTATATATACCTATATGTATGTAGACTATGTAAAAATATGCCATACACGCAGATGCACTCACAAATACGCACACACACACACATACACACACACACACACACACATATATATATATATATATATATATATATTATGTGTTTATATGAGAAAGAAAGTAAAGTAGACTTTTGTCATAGGAAAATATCGCTGCGGCTTAAATAGAAATGTCCTTTCAAGATATAAATTATTATTTTTTCACACAAGTCTAGGAATTTAGGAAAGATGATGAACTTTCCACAAAACTGCTCTTCCCACTAGCCATGAAAGATCGGGTGAATCCTACGACAAAGACTAAAGGCTGATTCACACGACCCGTTTTCTTTCCGACAGGCTTGGTGGTTGCTAACCTCCGTCGAAATGTTATACATTCACACGAGGCGTTCCGTATCTGTTTACCAGTGCGCGGTTTTCATTGTATACTTAGAATCTGTCACGTGAACACCGAGTAAATTACGATATATCTGACACTATAAGATGTTGGTTAATAACTGTGTTGATAAAATAAGTTATGCAACTTCATTATAGTTTATGCATCATGCCAAGAATATTAAAATTATGATAATTTCACCTGTTTTATTTAATTCCTCTTCAGTCATTTTCCCTATATTTTATTTATGTAAATAATTTCTATACATCTTGTTTGCCATGTCAAACATCTCCTCATACCCTTGAAAAGGTTCAATTAACCTCTCATACATGGTGTAAACAACAAAATAACTGATTTCTATGACTCTATACTATGAAGAAAAGTTGGAGTCGTAGGCCACAAAACGAACGGTACGATACAGGTCCTCGTTCACACAAAACATCATCTACCCGTTGGTTGCGACAGATGGCTAACGGTCGTCAAACCGGACAAGGTTTCTTGGAAAGAAAGTCGGGCCGACTCGGACGGCTGACGTCCGAGGGCCGCCGTTTGCTTAACGGGTCGTGTGAACAGTTGCATTTGAATACATGTAAGAAAGCTAGACGCCAGTTAACCGACGGCCAGCCTGTCGGAAAGAAAACGGGTCATGTGAATCGGCCTTAAATCGAAATTGCTGACCATTTCGTGATAGTCTTCCTGAATAAATCCTGGATACATCTTTGAACACAACTGGGATTTGGAGAAAAATTAACCCAAGTAATCTGCAATTGGGAAATTCTCTTTAATTCTGCATCGAAGTAAATGCTCGAACCGCCATAATCCTGGTAATAAATAAATGAAATTCATGTATGTAATATTGTATATCATCTTTCTTTCCACGGAAACTTTAGTATTTTCTTGACTCCTCCTGTCAACCATTCTTCAAATAAAGTACCTTTCTCTTTCTTTGGATTAAGTTTCCTTCCCTTTTGGTTTCCCGTAACTAACTGTATCTTCGTGTCCTACTAATTTAATTTTCCATAATGACATTATAACATTACGGAGCAATGAAGTAATTTGACTGATGAAAATTACGATTTTTAGTAAAAAAGAGCTATTGCTTATTGGAGAGAGAGAGAGAGAGAGAGAGAGAGAGAGAGAGAGAGATGCTCAATAGGATTTTTACTGAATATTGTAAAAATCTGTTCAATTACACACTGAAATGAGAGAGAGAGAGAGAGAGAGAGAGAGAGAGAGAGAGAGAGACCCTTCTATCAATCTTACCTCTTCATGTTAATTCCAGTATATACATTCTCTCGGCTACATAAGACCCCAGACGTTTCTAATTCTGTTGCCTCCCCACCCCCACCATAAACCCCCTCCCCAAACTCGATTACTGCCTTTCACTCTCCTTCACCCTACTCTTAACTCCTAGCTCATCACCTTCCTCATCATTTGCCTGCCTCTCCCATTTTTTATACTTATTGTTAAAATATTCTGTAGTTGTTTGAAATAGGGATATGATTATTTACCACAAGTATGGTGCAACTCTCTGGAGGTAAGCCGCACTTCCCCTTGCTAAGTATTGTATGTGGAGAAATATTTTTTTTTAATTTTTGAGTTGGAACTTGTTCCGAAAAGGTGTCCCTACAAAATTTACGCACAGATTAGCAGGGGAGGAAAACTAGCACTATGCACAAACACCCTGTTAATAATTTCGATAATGTTGTTCACATACCTTCACTCTAAATGCGAAAACTGTACTCTGTCCAGAGGCCTGAAAACTCCACACGTGAAATAAAAGTAATTTGATGGCCTACTATAATTTTCTCAGGTCTAAAGCTATCCAATTCTTAGGCTTTGTTCAGGCTCTGTTTCGGCTCCTTCCTAGGGACAGCAGTTAGATACTGGAGAGAAGTTCTAGGTTATAAAATTATTGAGACAATGGTAATTAGGGAGCAGTGATGTATGGTATTAAAGTAAAATTTGAGGATAACTGTCTTTATCTTCGAAGCACAGAAATTAAATACTAAGTCACTCGCTAAGACACCATTACCTTCAAGGTATTTAGGCTTACTCACTCTTTTCAATATACTGTCCAGAGATTGAATATTCATGTTAAGCATAATCAATCACAGAAAAGAAGTAGTAATAGGAAACGGTGTAATTAACTTAATTTAGATATTTCATTACACCAAATTTACGTTGTTTAATCGGACAACTTAACAGCAGCAGGAGGTTAAATGAGCACGAAACAAAATAAAACTAATACACCATAGGAAAATCTAAATTCAATCAAAATATGCGTGACATGAGGTCTCTTAAAATGATAAATGATTGTAGTAGGGTCAGACGTGTGGTCTTTTGATCCGAGACTATACTAGTCTCTAAAGCAAAAGTTATGCACATAATCTGTGTACCAAATCCCACTCACTCAGCACAAAATATGTAAAAGCCAGTTAAACTAAATCAAGTAAAATGAAAAACTAATCTAGTCTAAACGAGGTAAAACTATGTTTGACCAAGTGGTATACCTGCACTCCTTACTTGAAAGCTGTTACGGCTTGTTTCTGGTATATTGTCGTTGAATGGATGGTTTACACGCTTGACTGCCACAAACCCCCTGGAATCCTCGCTTCTTGGTAGATAGGGCCTCGTCGGAATGGTTCCCAGGCTTGTCATTTTCCCTCTCTCCAGCTGATAAGGCACCAAAACTCCCAGGTCCTTTGTTTGGTCGGAGTCCAATTGAGGGGTGGGCTTGAGATGTACAGATTTACTGACTACATGGGTCACCCGTCTCGACACCTGCTGAAGCACGAATGCGAGGGCTCACCTGGGTTCTGCTTCCAAACAGTTGAGAGTCATTTGTCATAGGGTAACCCAGTTGAGGGTCATTTTGCGTAGGGTAACCCAGTTGAAGGGCCATATCAGGACTTTAGGGAAGGGTAATTTAACGTTATAAGGAGTGAGCAGTGGTTAGGATTTTGTGCAAAATACGAAGAGAAATCTTGCGGCTCTAAAGGAACATACAAAAATGATAATCATACCTGTTCTGGCTTACTAGAAATTAATTTAAATGAGCAATTAGCAATGGGCTGGTGTGATAGCCATACATCTTAAAATCAATCAGACCTGAATAGGTACTGAGAGATAAAAAAAAGTTGCCTATAAGTACTAACAGTACTAACTTTGGCCTCAAAACTATTATAATGATATATCTCCACACACGTAGTTTAAGAAAATAACAATCATGCTTCGGCGTAAGGCTTTTGTTTTGCTTTCCTATGCACTCACCTCACGAACGTGCTCTCTGGTATTGTCAACGAGTTTAGTTAAATCAAAGTAATTCTCCTGATGTTTCTGTGAATAAAAAGTAAATGTTAAGGGGTAACTACAATATTGGGAGCTAGATCAAAATAATAAAGAAAAAAAGAAGAGTGGAGAAAAATTCTTCGCATTACACAACAGGATGTTTACATACACCTAGTCGAAGGCCCATGTTTGCAATCCTTGTGATCAACAAAGTCAACACGTCTGTTGGTATTACTTGTGGTTTCGCTCTTTTCGGAAAAGTTAGTTCCTCTATTACATTATGTGATTCATCAGAAAATGTCAAATTAGTCCAGTTTTTATAATATTACATTGTTATCATATCTCTTTCCTATTTACGTTTGTTTACAAAACTATAAACTTCATATATATATTTCTCGGCATCAATTTTCTATATGTTTTTAGGCGTAATAGGCCTTTTAAGAGTATATGCGTAATTAGGTCGTGTTTTATTGTAAATATTTTATAGATTTCATCACTTTTATGAAGGCAGAGCAATATGAAAAAGAATATATATTTATTAAAGGAATAAAAACATGAAACGTGAAAAATAATCATATATATATATATATATATATATATATATATATATATCATATAATGGTCCTGTGGCTGGGAACTAAAAATGTATTATTTACATTGCGGCTGGCAAGCTATACAACCTCTCGTGTTCTAAAGTCACCTGTTTGTTTTATACAATAAATCTGTTTTACTTAATATATTAATACCCGACCTCTAATAAAGTTATATAACTCCCAGAGAGCA